>NC_079495.1:95233582-95323665 GCF_030052815.1 Hevea brasiliensis | reverse complement strand
GTCCTTATTCTTTCTAAAGATTCTCACCTTCCATTAATTTTAATGAAATTTTCCATTTCGTGGTCTCTCTCTCTCTCTCTCTCTCTCTCTCTCTCTCTCTCTCTCTCTCTCTCTCTCTCTCTTTAAATTCTACATATTAATTTTAGGTGGCCATCTTAGTGGAGGCATAAATACAAAAGGAATTCATTACTACAACAATCTCATCAATGAACTCTTAGCTAATGGTCAGTTTCTATCCCTTTCTCCCTACCGTCTTTTCTTTATGTTTTCCCTCTCATTTAGGACATTTTTTGTGCACATCCATATATACTATAGAATAGTTGGTGGGTAACATTCTATACAATAGATATTAATACATGTAATAATAGACCTTGATGTAACATTAATTATTTATTACTATATCATGAAGGAATCCAACCTTTTGTGACGTTATTCCACTGGGATCTTCCTCAAGCTCTTGAAGATGAATATGGTGGTCTTTTAAGCTCCAAAATTGTGTAACTGATGGGAAATCATATGCATTCAACATATATATCCTTAATTAATTAAGTGTTCAATTATTCCATGTATAGGGATGATTTTCGTGATTATGCGGAGTTATGCTTTAAAACCTTTGGTGATAGAGAGAAGCACTGGATAACTTTGAATGAGCCATTAACTGTTGCTGATGATGCTTATGCAACTGGTAAAAAAGCACCTGGGAGATGTTCCGACTGGCTCCTTATAACGGCACTGGTGGCGATTCTAGTAATGAGCCATATATAGTAGATCATAATCAACTTCTTGCTCATGCAGCTGCAGTTCAAGTGTACAAGGACAAGTACCAGGTTCATTTAATCATGCATTGTCTTTTCTTTATTACCTATTTATTAGAATTTTTCATTATTTCTTCTTATTATTTTCTTTTCTTTATGCATGTAGATGTCTCAAATGGGTCAAATCAGATTACTCTAAATTGTCAATGGATTTTACCCTTGACTAACTCAAGTAGAGACTTTAGTGCAGCATCCCGAGCCATTTCTTTCCAATATGATTGGTATATATAAATTTTGCGTTCCTTTTTTCAGTACTTACAGTCAGGAGTATGCTCGAACTAGATTACTGGCATCGAAATTAAATCCCCTTCTTCTAAATGTATGAATTTTGAAGGTTTATGGAACCACTGAAGTCTGGTACGTATCCAGCTGATATGGTTGCTCATGTGGGGAAACGATTGCCTAACTTTTCTAATGAGGAATCGTTAATGGTGAAAGGATCTTTTGATTTCATTGGACTAAACTATTATACTTCAAAATATGGTTTTGATGTTCCTTGCAAAACTGAATACTTAAGCTGCACCACTGACTCTTGTGCTCAGTCTACAGGTAAGAAACTCCTTCATTCACGTTTTTATTTTTCTTTCCATTGTTAACAAATTTTCTGCCTTGTTCATTTCTGATACAAAGTAATTTGATGCATCAGCCGAGCGAAATGGGATTCTCATTGGTCCTTCGGTATGATTTAATGCACATATAAAACATTACAGCATGTAGATTCAAGTTGTATATTTCATGGGTCGTGGTTTCTCATACTATAAATGAATTTGCAGACAGGATCAGATTGGCTTTATGTGTATCCAAGAGGAATTCTAGATCTTTTGCTCTATACCAAGAACAAGTTTAATGATCCAATCATTTACATTACTGAGAATGGTACGATATCAAGATCAATGAGCTACAATAATAGGATGTTTTATTATTATCATCATTATTGTTTGGTTCATTTAGCTTTGATTGCAATTGAATTCGAAACTTCATGATTCTCGAGACGACTTTAGTACCATTAAGTTATATTAAATGCTTATTTTAAGAGGAAAAATGTGTTTTTGCTTTTACACTCACAAGTTATAATTTATAATTCTTTTTTTCAGGAGTTAGTGAGCTTGATACTGATTGGATAATTGTAGAGGATGACTATAGAATTCGTTACTTCAATGATCATCTTTCATTCGTCCAGAAAGCAATTGAGTGATACACAATTTTATTTATTTATTTTTTTCCCAGTGACATAAATGTATAATTGGTGTAATGACTCATGAGGATAAAATTAATGATTTGAACAGGAGTGGCGTGAAAATAAAGGGATACTTTGGATGTTGAATACCATACCAAACTTGAGCAATGATCAATATCATCTTCTTTATGACAGCAAATTCTACCACATTTACTAAGCTTCTCCAAAGCATCTCCAAAAAATATTCAAAAGCCATAAAAGCAAGCTTCTCCATTTCTCTCCAACACCTTCCATTTCAAATAAAGATCAAGGTAATCAAGTTGTAGTTCCCATAGGTTATTGTTCAACGCTTTTCGAACCCTATCCGAAGACAAATCACTGCACAATAGCTTGGGCGTGACCAAGAGATCCTTCCTCTCAATCCCTGAATGTATGGTTGCCTAGAGCGCATGTCTGACGTCTTCTTGGACTCCACTGTATCTCTATGCCTTTAACCAGCCTGACTGAATCTTTGGCTTTAGAACCAGACTTCCAAATACCCAAACCAACAGTGGGGATGGTGTGGCCACTCAATAGCCTAAATGAATCAATCTTTTGACCAGAGCATGATTAACCTTTTAATATATATCTATCTACACACACACACACACTTTGTTCTATCCTATTTTTCTCATTAAAAAAGAGCATGATTAATTCAAGTTTAAATAAGGATTACTCCATCTTTAGCTTATCAAGAGAACATAATAGCTTCCCTTTCTATTTCGAGAGAAATGTCAAGTGTGGGTAGGACAGATGTTCCAAACGCAATAAAGTTTAGCATTTTTTTTTTCAATAGGCCTATTTTATTGGTTTTCACCTTTAAATTCTTATTATATTTTCCTTGTTTTGATACTTTCTTTCCTTTACAGTAGAAACCCAATATCGTAAGCATCAAATAAATTACGCGAATTAATTAGAGAAAGAAGATAACCCAACAAACGCGATATTTAATTACAGCAAACATGAAACCCAGGAAACACATCAAACATGATCAGAGTTTTCTCATTCTAAGTTTGATATGACATGTTTATATAAATTTTAATTATTAGTAGATTTTTAAGAGATTTATATAGCATAATTTACAATTATTAGTATGATTATAGGAGATTTGTGTATAAATATTTATTATATTATTTTTTTCTAAATTAGCTCATATTCTCATGTATAAATAGATAATAATATCTCTAAAATAGAGACTTGATATAAACACATTCTTTTCTTCATTATTTGTATTCTTTCTTCTAACATGACCAAAGACAAAAATTACCCAGTAAAAACCCATTAAACATGATTGACGTTTTCTCATTTTTCACAAACTCAGCGACATGAAATTTTAAAATACCCAACAAGAAAAATCCTTCTAACAAATCCTCAATATTAAACAATGGAGAATGGAATCAAAGTATTATTCCTAAAATATTTACCTATTGAGTGCTGAATTGAAAACCAAGGAACTTGAGAACGACGGTTGGGCTCATGCACGATCGGGAACGGTGACTTGTGATGGCAACAGCACTAGTGAGGTCGTCAGATATGGCAAGAGGCAACAGCTCCTTACTGCCTGCCGAGAGGAGAGGAAGATGTGTGTTGAGGGGAATAAAATAAAATGTAGCCGTGAAGATTTGTGATTTTAAGTTTTAAAATCCTAAGTTTCCGATATATTTCCAATGAATTGATCCGTTGGAAATTCCGTTCGATTAATCTGTTGCTATTCCTATGAATTTATACCCGTCACTAAACCATTTGCAAGTCTATCGCTGATTGAAATTTTTTCTAATGGATTAAATCCGTCACAAATTCCATCTCTGAAAGCCACTATTTTTTTTTGTAGTGTTGGATGAACACTTTGCCTCTTGGGGCACTTTGGAACCATCAAAACTTGAACTTGAAGGTGATTGACTCCTGGAGCTTCTATGAATTATGGTTATAAAGAGGATTTGAGGGTTTTGAGCCCTTACTGAGGAACATGGCTAGGAATTTGAATAAGATCTGTTCTTGGAACTTTGAAGATCTTCTAGAAAATAAATTTCAATAGCTTGAACACTTCCTACAAGGACTGAGAGCAATTATTCCAATTCTCAAAGGCTTATCTCCTAAAGTCTATAAATTTGTAAGTTTTAATCAAATTTTAATCAACCTAGATCAATTTTAAGATCTTATACTTATAACTAATTTCTGATTGACTTAGGGCTATTATGATCATTGAAATAAAAATTGAAAAATTAAAATTATTATAAATAAATCAATGAGTTTTAATTTAATAGTATTAGAGTCATTTTTAAAACTATCAGGTTTCGAGATTTAATTCAAAGGAAGCCAATTTCACTAAAAAAATTCAATTAAATTTTTAAAAAATATCATAACAGAATTAATAATGGATAATTCATATATGCTTATTGAAAACTAATAATATATCACTCATGTTTTTAGCAAATTATATTATATGTTGAATATATATCAAACCAAACAAAATAAAAAAATGTATAAAATTATATGATCATGATAGTTTGTAATGAATTTTTGATAATTCATATATGCTTATTGAGAACTAATAAAACTATCATAATATATAAAAGTTTGTGTTTTGTTTATAATTTTCTTTCAATAATTTTCAATTTTATGCGTATTTCTTCGACAAATTAGTTATTTTTTTATTTACTTTAAAATTTGATATTTAATTTACATGTATTGCCTTATTTGAATTATATTCATATTGAACATAAAATTATAAAACCAAAAAGATAACTAATATATACAATTTAAAATTATGCATATTTTATATAACAAACTTTAAAGCAATTGATTAAAATGAAGAGAATATTCTTTATTTTACATGTGAACAAAAATGTGAGGGTAGAATAAGAGTTAATTTTACTCAAAGTCCCTCAACTTAGCTAGTTGTATTAATAAAATCCCTTAACTTTATTGTATCATAAAAATTTTTGAATTTTAATTTAAATATCATTAAAATCCCTGTAACCTGCTATCATAGGTTTTCAGATTAACTTATTATCAAATTTCACTTATTGCCCCTCAACTTTGATAAATATATCAGACACATTCCTCATCTTTAATTTATCTCACAAAAATTTTTAAACTTTAATTTAATGTATAAATAACTTTAATTCAAAATGTACTAAACAATAGTTATGATTGAATATATTATTTTGCTAATTTAATAAATAAAGATAAAAACTATATATAATAACGATCTATATAAAAAAAATTAAATTATTCATACTTAATTAAGGTTTACACATCTCAAATCAAAGTAAAATAACAATGTGCTATTAATTTTTTTTTCTTACATTAAAATAAATCAAAGGAATTAAGATAAATTAGATATAAATTGTTTAGATATTAACTTAAAATCGAATTAAAAATAATATATGTAAAAATTAAATTAAATAATTAATTAGTTGTAAATATTTATAAAAATATTAAACTATTTCTAAAAATCTGATTTATTTTAAACAAATAAAAAATAAGTGAAGATTAAAATTTTAAATTGACTATTAATTTAAGGGATGATTATGATAAACTTATTTAAGTTGAGAAGCAATTAGTGAAATTTAACCATAAGTTTACCTGGAAACCTGTAATAATAAGTAAGTCAAAGAGATTTTAGTGATATTCGAATTGAAGTTTATAGATTTTTATAATAAAAATTGAAATTGAGGAACGATATTAATACAATCACCTAAATTGAGGGATAATGAGTGAAAGTAACTCCACATAATAAAAAGGAACTTCAGGAAGTGGAAACTAACAAAATTCCATAGAATTATCTCAAATTCCAAAGGAGCCATAGAATTATCTCAAATTCCAAAGGCAGAAAAAACTTCTAAGTTTCAAGGTCTGGGTCAATTGAATCACAAACCTAAGTACCTGGTTGAAGGATATTGCATGTGCTCTAGCGGCTTTAATAACGATGCTCTCAATAGCCATTGATCCTTCCATATTCAAATAGAGGCAAACATAATCCATGCTTGAGAACCTTAGGCCATCAATGAATCCGTACACAAAAGTTAAAGGATAAATTTAAAGTTGAAAGGTCTCAAATTTGAATTACAGTTAGAGTCAGTCAATTATATAATATATATAGCTGAGGCTAAATTAAAAATCCCTCCGACATTTGGAGCAGTTGGTTGTTCTCATTATAAACATTTGACCAACGGCAATCCCAACTGAAGTTGTAAGAGGAAAAAAAAAAAGTGGCATAATGGTTAGAACTCTTCCCTTAATTAATTTTGCCTGTCAACATCTAAATACAAAAGTTCTGTAAAATAATGAAATTTAAATTTTATCAATTAAAAATATATGGTTATATGGTTTGATAGATGTGGATATGTTAACTTAAAATACAAGATACAAATTTAAACTAATACAAATTGATTTTGAAGAACTTTTGCCTCTTAGGGAAACCTGGAACCATCGAAACTTGAAGGTTAATTGACTACCAGGAGGATTTCAGGTGCTGAGCACTTACCGAGGAACTCGGCTAGGAATTTGAACAAGATTTGCTGGAACTTTAAAGATATATGAATGATCGGCCAAATACAAGCAGCCATATAAACGAAAATTCCAGCTGAGGTGCATGACCTAGCTAACTTTTTTAATTGGGAATTATTCATGAAGATTATATACATTTTCTATCTCAAGATGGTGAGGCTGGCTGCATCATTGTACCAGGTGTGTAAGAATATCAGATAAAAGGGGCTACAAGAAGTGCTTAACTTTATCTTCAAATAGCACCGGGCCACAAGATAACCTGAGTTCACTTCGTGGAATAAAACCATATACAGAATAAATAATCTTCCGGAAGTCGAAAACTAACAAGGAGCAAGAGAATTATCTCAACTTCCAAAGGCAGAAAAACACTTATAGTCTCCACGCCATTGTTTCAAGTCTGGTCTATTAAATAGCAACATGATCTAACCAATGAGCAATCAGATAGCAAATTTATAATGAAACAAATTTATAAGCAATTTCAACCATCTAATATCTCATACATTTATATATATATATGCCAAACTCCAATAAATTAATGAAGTGAATAATAAATTCTGAAGATTGTATAAAATGCTCGTTACAGAGTCTTAGGGCTGAGATATTAAGATGTTACGATATGCATAACTTTTTTCTTTTCTTTTACATATAAAGAAAAAGTTTAAGCCCATTTGGCCAAGAGAGACATCAAGCCTGCACCAAGCAGAAGAAAAAGATTAACTCCAAGTTGGAGTTTTCCATTGCCCTGTACTTTAGGATTCATAAAATCAGCGGCAAGAAGATCCACCAATGCCATGTAAATTAAAATTCCGGCTGAAGCTGAATTAAAAATCCCTTCAACAATGAGAGCAGTTGGACTATTCTCATTATACACATTTGATATCCCAATTCCGATTGCAATACCAACTGGGGTTGTAAGAGAGAAGAAAAGTGCCATAGTGGCAACAACTCTTGCCTTGAATTTTGCCTGCCAACATCCAAATGCAAAATTCTATCAAATAATGAAATTTAAGTTCTATTAATTAAAAATATGTGATTATATAGTTTGATAGATGTGGATATTTTGACTTAAAATACGAGATAGAAATTTAAACTAATACTTGTTAATTAATTTTATATATTAATATCAATTGCTATCTTCCATTTGAAATCTAAATAATGTAATTTGTCTTTTATATGCATAGAGATTAAAAGCTTTCTTTAAAGAATAGAATAATGTGATTGCAAATTTATAAGCAATTCCAACTAACTAATATGTAACGTCTACAGCCAAGTACTTTTTCCTCCAAAAAAAAAAAACTAGTTTTATTCTATAATCAGAAAATTTGGAACTCACTTGGATTGGGATTAGGAATATTAAATGGTAAAAATGCCAAAACTCCAATAAATTAATTAAGTGGATAATAAATTCTGAATTTCACAAAATGTTTTTGCAAAACTTATTGAGTTGAGATATTAAGATATTACCTGAGCAATGCATCCTCCAAGTCCCATACCCTCAAAGAACTGATGAAAGGTGAGGGCAGCTATTAGAGGCCTTATTGTTTTTGGACTTTCAGAAGCACCTAAAGATATTCCTATTATCACAGAATGGACCACAATACCCAACTCCAAAACCTGCAGGAAAAAAAAAAATGAATAATAAAGTAAAATATCATGATCAATTGGGCTGTTTTCTTCCCTTTACCTATATTTTTTGTCATTGTAAAACTGAACTTTTAAATTTTTTTATGGTAGCATTATTTGTTTGCATATTGCAAATTTCAATACAAAATGGCTACCTTTATCAACAAAACTCTCTTACAATAGAGTTTAACCAATATGAATTGTTTAGTTGTTCTTGCCTAGAGCCTATGACACCAAGGCACAAGAGAAAAATAGGGTTGAATTAAAACAAACAGATTGAAACAAAACAAACAGACCATGAGTGTAGCTAATCAAATTGATTAGGTAATGTAATGTATTACTATTCTATAAAAACAAACATAAAAGAAATTCAATCAAGAAGATTATTCACTCATTCAAATCAAAATCACCTGTGAAATAACTCGATGGCGAAGAAGTTCAGATGAAGCAGAATTCTCAATCAAAACTGAACCATGTGAATGACCATGAGTTGCATGAGTGTGAACATGCATCTGTCCTCCATTGTCTCTGGCTTTCTCCTCATCTCCAGCTATATGTTGTCCTTGTCCTTGGGACTTAGCATAATAAGAAGTTGCAAAAGCATCAATCATCAAGGTCCCAATCGCAGAAACCATGGCCACAAAACCGGTGAAAGGAAATTTTCCCCAAGGGTTCTCATTGAGGCACGGTGATGTCAAGCTGTCAAAAGCGTCAGGAAGCACATGAATGAACCCAGTTGACAAAATTACACCAGCTGCAAAGGCCTTGATTATGAAAAATATATTCTTTTCGGGATGTAAAGCTGTGATGAACCTTCCTAAAATTGGGAGGCAAACACCTATTGCACCAGCAACCAAAATTGCAGCTATACCAACAGCTTTATATTTAAGAGCCTCAGATTTGTTACGATCTTCTGCTTCATTTTCACATGTACAATCTCCGATCACAAGCGCAGGGAGTAGCAAGAGGAAACCAAAAACTCTGAAAAAGCTTCTATTGAAATTGCTCATGGTGTAGATATATTGAGTGAAAGTATAGGATTTTGCTAGCTTCTTATGTAGGAGACTGATAATTGCTAGTCTATGCCGTGTACTTCTCAATTTTGAAAATTTATACTTACCATGACAAACTATGGTGACACTGTGACAATTCTCTGCCTCCAAAAGAAGACTTTTTTTTTTTCTTGATAAATAAATTTGCTATGTATTTGCAAGTAGTTTCATGTGTCTGAGATCAATAAATTTGGCTTCCCAAATTACCTAGAGGGATTTGAAACTATTAACCGTGTAGAAAGAATTAACTAAAATGGGTAGGGTTAAATTAGTAAATTCAAACAAGTTTTTTTTTTTGAATTTTAAATCAAGATTTATTTAATGATATCATCAAGGATTGATATAGTAGTAGGGCTATAAAATTAGTTTACTGAAAAATGAGGAAATTATGAACTCATCCCATAAAATGATCAAGCACAGTTGACGTAGATAAATATAGATTACAGAGAAAGGGTTTTGTTTTGGAATAGTGTACAACCAGAATTCCAGTGTTATGTTGAAAGAATGTCGACATTAAACATCATAAATAATAAGGAAGTTTCAAACCATTCTTAATTATTATACAGCTCAAGCTGCACTACATTGTGTGGACATCACTGCCAGGTGTCTACAGTACATTAGCTATTCTCACTAATGTGTATGGAGAATAGTGATGGGGGTATGGAAGGTGATTGATGGCTATGATCAATCCACGTTATTGAAAGTTTATTTATGCTTGATTTAAATGCTTATATGTAATTGGTAAATAGTTAATTTGTTTAGTAATAAATAATTTATAAACGTTTTTATTATTAAAATGACTAGAAAGGATATTAAATAATATTTTTAATAAAATTTTATAAATTAAATGAGGTTAATATAATAAAATATTTGATCAAATTAACTTATAAGTATCAAAATAAAAAGTTGTTTCCTCAGTTTTTTTTTTGAAAAGGGCTTATGAGCAAATATATATATATATATGTAAATTTATTTTTAGAGAGTTATAAGTTAAGACAAACACTTTTTAGTATCTCAGCCTTTCACATTAGGTACAATTATAACCAAATTCTAAGATTGATTTAGAGAAATTTAAATTTTATTCACTAAACTTATAATTATAGTAACTAAATGTCCTAAATTTACAATTATAATAACCAAATGCCCTAAAAAATTTTTGTGTTTTGGTAATTAAGTTATTGATTATTTTAAAAATTATGATCACATTAGTCAAGAGAATAAACTCAGCTAATTTAAATTTTAGGTAATAAAACTTAAATGTTAGGGTGTTCAGTTATTATAATTATAAGTTTATTAAATAAAATTTAAATTTCTTCAAATTAATTTTAGATTTTGGTTAAAATTACACCTAAAGTTTGAGATAATTATTGCAAAATTGATACGTTTAGATAAAATTGTTAAATTAGGTAAATGTTTGGTGTTTTATGTCCACCTGTCCTTACATGTTACAATAAATTTTAGAAAAAATAAATGGGATGAATTTATTAATTTTATTTTATTAATTACTTAATTTAACTAAATAATTTTTAATTGAAATGAAAAATTATTTTAATTTTGTAATTTTTTTCGTCAATATATGAAATAAATTTTTATTTGTATTTATAAGACAAAATATTTTCAATGTTTATTAATCATAAAATTAAAGTAATCTAAAATCAAAATCTTAAGGTCATATAATTTATTTAATATTTAATTGTGAATCAATATTTTTAATGTAAATTATTCATATATTAAAAATATTGATTGCACATATATATTTATTATAAAATTTAAAATATTAAATTAAGAAATTAATAGTAAATATTTAAATAAAAAAATAGAGTCCAAGAAAATCATATATTTCTCATTTGTAAATTTAAAATATTGAATTCGAGATAAATTCAGTATCTTAATTATTAATCCTTTTAATTATTAATCCTCACTTTCTCAATTTAATTTTTATAATTATTATTAATATAAAGTTATTATTTTATTTTAATTTTTAAGGTTTGACTTGAATGTGAACAAAAGAAATAAATGTGATTACAAAAGTCTCTGTATATAGAAAATAGAAGCAGTGATATAAACGGCAGGAGTGAGAATTAAGGTTCATAAATATATATATATATATATATATATATATATATATATATATATATATATATATTTTTTTTTTTTTTTTTCTAATTGTCTCTCATTTCTCTATCCGTAGCTTTAGTTGAAGTATAATAATTTGACATTTATGGGGTTTAATGTTGACATTATTTCAACATGACTTTGGAATTTCCAATTGTACACTCTTCAAAATACAACACTCTCTCTCTCTATAAATCTACATTTATTAATGAGATGAGTTCATAATTTCCTCATTTTTTACTAAATTAATTATATAGCCCTACTATCAATTCTTGATAATATCATTACCTTCATTATGTTACAAATAATAAATCTTTTTTGAATTTACTAATTTGCCCTACCCATTTTAGTTAATTCTCTCTACACTTTTACTTAGTTTTCACATACCCTTTAGGTAATTTGGGAGAATCTTCAGTGTGAGGTTGAGAATTGTCACAGTGACACCATATTTTTTCATAATTAATTTGAATTTTCAAAATTTAAAAGTAGATGTTACAGACTACCAACTTTAGGAGTCCTCACTCTTCTACATAAGAAACTAGGAAGATCCTACTTTGGCTCCATATACCTACATACCTACACCATGAGTAATTTCAATAGAAACTATCTCACAGTCTTTTGTTTTCTTCTGCTACTCCGTGCGTTTGTGATAGGAGATTGTAAGTGTGAAACTAAGAAAGAAGATCGTAATAAATATGAGGCTCTTAAAAATAAAATTGTTGCAATAGCTGCAATTTTGATTGATGGTGAAATAGGACTTTGCCGTTCAATTTTAGGAATTCATCCAAGCTTTACATCCAGACAAGAACATATTTTTCATAACGAAGGCCTTTGCAGCTGGTCTAATTGTCAATTGGGTTCATTCATGTGCTTCCTTAGCTTTTGAAAGCATGATGCCACCATGCCTCAAAGAAAATTCAAAGGGAAATTTTCCTTTCACTGGTTTTGTGGCCATAGTTTTTGCAAGACCTTGATGATCGATGCTTTTGCGACTTCTTATTATGCCAAGTCTCAAACATACAATTGGAGATGAGGAGAAAACGACTACTGGGTCAGAAATTTAATTTAGAAGACTCAATTAAAATATACAATTCGTAAAAATAATATATATAAAATAAATATAAATTGATAAGAATTTTTTTTCAAGTAAAATTGACTAGTTAAAAATTAAATAGAACTATTGTCTATTAAAAATATAATGAATTTTAACATTAGGAATTATTGAACTTAGAATAAGGTTGATATGTTTATATGGTTGACATGGACACCTTTTTGCAAATGATATCTTCTAAATTCATCCTGATCTCATTAGGATGATAATCTATGTTTTTTTTTTCCCCCTAATCCAGGATTTGAAGGAATATCATCCAAATTAATTTCTAAATGAGCTTTTTTTTAAGAACTTTGCAAATTTTCTCTTGCACTAGCTTCATTAGCATTGGAGGGTTCATTGATAATTGATTTTTTTTTTATAAGAATTTCATCCATCATCCTAAATATATGTGTAAAAAAAATTATTACCATAGAAACAATGAATTAATCCTATAGTTTATTTTCAAGTTTGATACTAATTTTAAATAGTAACATTCATCTAATGATCTAACTAATAAAAATTAAAATAAAATAATCTGAATAATAAATGGTTAGATATACAAAATTTTGGGGAATTGGCTAATAAAAGGCATATACAAAAGAAAATAAATTTACACAATTAGAGAGTTAACACGTGCAAACTAAAACTAAATCTAAGAAAACTAAAACAAAATTAGAAAGGAAAATAAGGATGAAAAGATGAAAACTAACATTCGAGGATGGATACAAAGGTTAGTGAGAGATTTTTCTGCAGAGATGAGTGATTGACAAATTTCTATTTGCATTTGAGATGTGAGTTAGTTTGTTCTTACTTGAGAGATAGAAACGAAGAAAGAATAGGAAGTTTGAAGTGAAAGAATTGGTTTTTAGTTGTGGAGGATAGATGCATTTTCACACTGATGCGACTCATGGCCATTCACATGTTTATGTTTATATATATATCAAAAGGTGACTTTCTGTTATTCATAGTCAATGTAATTACCATAACTAAAATAATCAGCTGATGTGGAATGAAATAATAAAATTTAACAAATTTAAATGATTTAAAAATATTAAAAATTAAGGAAAAAAAAAAAAAACGGTAATAGCCTTCTTCTGGTCCATCATGAATAGCTCATTATTAATGGATACTGAATGTTAATTCTCATGCATGCTTTGATATGGAAATTCTTTCGTTTCATATAGGGAACCAGTCAAGAGGTGTTGGAGGCCTTTCTGTTTTCTTCACACATGAGGATGGGTTCTCAATGGCACATTACAGGACAAGGGAGATTGATTGCCAACAAAATCAACCGCCCCATGATGGTGTATAATATGGTTTAACTTTGTTTACAACAAAATTAAGGTGATTTAATGAAATTTTATAATTTATCTCATTAAATTTTTATAAAATAATATTTTTTTTCAATAGTTAATTATAAAAAATTTATTAACTTAACGAAAAAAATAAAATTTCTTAAACATATTAAATTATGATATTTTTTTATAATATTTTAAATTTAATTAAAATAATAAATATTAAATGTAAAATGTTATATAAGTATATCTTATTTAATTATATCTATAATATTTGTTAATATTATTAGAAATATGTCATATATATTCTTTTACGTTAAGAAATTTTATTTTTCTATTAAGTTAATAAATTTTTCGTAATTAGCTATTTTATGGAAAAAAAAAATATTTTACAAAAAATTAATGAGATGAATTATAAAATTTTATTAAACCACCTTATTTTATGTAATAACATAATTTATTTTATTTTAAACCAAGAAACTATAAAATACACCCTCCATAATAACCTAAATGATAAATCATTGAAATTTAAATTTCCACACAATGAAGCAGCAAAGCCATTCTATTCTCTTGATAAGCTAAAGGATGGAGTAATCCTTATTTAAACTTGAATTGAATATGTTAAGTGTATGTAGGAAAAATTATTAAATAGTACTTTCCAAATAATTTTAGAAAAGCTCTCGTCATCTTGTTCTTCATATTTCAAGAGTGCAGATATTTTGCAAATATACCCATTATGTCTTCACCACTTCTTGAAATGCAGTCACCCATGCAATGCTAGTATGATCCTGTACTTGAACCTGGAGAATGTGTCTGTAGTCACATTCACCCACAGACTGATTACACTTCTTGTACCTCCGCTTCCCATCTCCATTATTCGTTACCTTCTTGAAGTAATTCTTATTTAAACTTGAATTGAATATGTTAAGTCTATGTCATAAGTTAGGTCTGGATTCACTTCAATTTTCTCTACTGGAAAAATGTGGGATGGGTCTGATCTATACCTCCTCAACATGGAGACATGAAAAACATTGTGGATCTTCTTCAACTCTGGAGGGACCCACTCTTTCTAGAACCTTATATGGCCCGATAAAGTGAGGACTCAATTTTCCTTTTCCGCCAAATCTTATAATCTTCTTCCATGGGGAAACTTTAAGGAATACTTTGTCACCCACTGAATATTCAATATCATGTCTCTTCACATCTATGTAGGACTTCTGTCTGTCTGATGTAGCATTGAGTCTGTCTCTAATAAGCTTAATATTCTCTTCAGTCTATTGTACAATTTTGGGGTTAATCAACTTTCTCTCGCCCACTTCATCCCAACACAAGGGAGTTCTACATTTTTTGCCATAGAGTGCTTCATATGGAGGCATCCCAATGCTTGACTAATAGTTGTTGCTATAAACAAATTCAATCAAAGGCAAGTGTGTATCCCAACTTTCTTCAAACTCAATTACACAAGCCCGAAGCATATCCTCCAGGATCTGGATGATTCTCTTAGGTAGCCATCACATGCGTGGATGGAATGCGGTCTTTGAAGTCCAATCTAGCTCCTAGGGCTTTTTGAAGACTACCCCAGAATTTAGAAGTAAACCTTGGATCCCTATCTGATATAATGGACACTAGCACTGGCACTCCATGTAATCTCACCACTTCGTCAATATACAACTTGGCCAATCTATCTAGACTATAATCCATCCTTATTGGCAGAAAGTATGTAGAATTAGTCAATCTATCCACAATGACCCAAACTGCATCATGATTCTTCTGTGTACGTGGAAGTCCCATCACAAAATCCATAGTAATCTGTTCCCATTTCCACTCGGGAATTGGCAGTGGCTATAGCAAACCAGCTGGCACTTGGTGTTCTGCCTTTACTTGCTGACAAGTTAGGCATTTAGCCACATATTTTGCAATATCCTTTTTCATGCCCATCCACCAGTAGTGCTCTTTAATAGTTCTATACATTTTGGTCCGACTAGGTTGCATTGCAAAAGGTGAGTTATGTGCTTCCTTTAAAATGACTTGCTTCAATTCCACATCATTAGGAATGCACATTCTACCTTGGTATAGCAGTAAGCCATTATCATTCATTGAAAATTATGGTTTCTTGCCATTCTGAGTTTCTTCCACTAATTTCAAATACTTTTCATCATTTTGAGCTACTGCTTTTATTTATTCAATCAACACTGGTTTCATCTGCAAGGTAGCCACAATTCGCCTATCATAATCTATCTCCAATTTAGCATGCAATGTCTTCAAATCATGCACCATGAATAAAGGTGAAGCCTTCAAACTAGCCATGGGATTGTGACTTAGGGCATCTGCAACAACATTGGCTTTCCCAGGTTAGTAGTCGATCCAGCAGTCATAATCTTTTATTAGTTCTAGCCATCTTCTTTGCCTCAAGTTCAACTCTTTCTGTGTGCCCAGATATTTTAAGCTCTTGTGATCTGTGCAGATGTAACACTTCTCCCCATATAAATGTTGTCTCTAGATCTTCAGAGCAAATACAATAGCTGCTAGCTCCAAGTCATGTGTAGGATAATTCCTCTTATGTTGTTTAAGATGGCGTGAAGCATAGGCAATAACATTTTTATCTTGAATCAACACACAGCCTAGCCCATTGTGAGAAGTATCACTGTATATGGTATACTCTTTACCTGGAGTAGGTAAAGTCAAGACTGGAGCTTCAGTTAAATACCTCTTCAACTCATCAAAGCTCTCCTAGCATCTGTTAGTCCACTGAAATTTCACATCCTTTTGAAGCAACTTAGTTAGTGGAGATGTCAATATGGAGAATCCCTTCACAAACCTATGGTAGTAACTAGTCAAACCAAGGAAACTCTGAACTTCTGTAACATTTCTAGGCGGCTACCAATTTAGAATGGTTTCTACCTTGCTGAGATTCACCTTGATACCCTCTGCTGATACAATATGCCCCAGAAAGGCAATCTCCTTAAGCTAAAGCTCACATTTAGACATTTTGGCATACAACTGTTTCTCCCTCAAGGTCTGTAGTACAATCCTCAGGTGCTTATCATGCTCCTTTGCATTCTTCGAGTACACCAAAATATCATCAATGAATACCACAATAAACTGATCTAGATATGGCCTGAAGATAGTGTTCATCAGGTCCATAAAAGCAGCTAGAGCATTAGTTAAACCAAATGGCATCACCATCAACTCATAGTGGCCATAGCAAGTCTTGAAGGCAGTTTTAGGAATGCTCTACTCCTGCACCCTCAACTGGTAGTATCCCAATCTCAAATCAAATTTTGAGAACACAGTTGCATCTTTCAACTAATCAAACAAATCATCAATCCATGGCAAAAGATATTTATTCTTTATGGTCACCTTATTTAATTGTCTGTAGTCAATGCAAAGATGGAGATTACCATCTTTTGTCTTAATAAACAACATTGGTGCTTCCCAAGGTGACACACTAGGGCGGATAAAACCCTTATTTAGCAACTCTGTAACTGCACCTTCAACTCTTTTAACTCAGCAGGTGCCATTCTATAAGGAGTAATAGAAATTGGCTCCACACCAGGCATAACCTCAATTTTAAATCACACCTCTCTTTTCGGCGATAATCTTGGCAACTCTTCAGGAAAAACATCTGGAAAATCACATACTGTGGGGATATTCTTCAAATCTGGACTCCCTACTTGGGTGTCTATCACATGAGCTAGGCAGACTTCACACCCCTTTCTAATCATCTTTCTAGCAAGTATAGCTGAAATGATATTAGATGGCAATAACTGCCTCTCTCCGTGTATCACCACATCTACATACTCGGGAAGACTAAAAGTGACTGTCTTTAGTTTACAGTCAATCATAGCATAATGCCTGGCTAGCCAATCCATGCTCAAGATGATATCATAATCTCTGAAGGGCATTTCAATCAGATCAGACAAAAATGTATGTTCTTGGATTACCAGCGGATAATCCTTATACATTCAGTTCACCCTAACATCTTGTCCTGAAGGACTAGTTACCAACACATCAAAATCCATTTTCATACAAGGGATAGTAGCAGAACATGCAATACTAGCACTAACATAAGAATGTGTAGAGCTGGGATCAAACAGTACATAAACATCTTTGTCAAAGATGGAGAATATACCGGCTATTACATCAGAAGTCTTAGCCTCTTCTCTTTGGCGCTTGGTGTACACCCTGGCTAGTGCAACACACTATGCCCTGGCAGTCAGAAGTGCTAACTCAGCCTCTGCCTCTACCTTTGTTAACTGACTATGTTCCTCTGGAGGCAAAACCTTGAACTGATCCCTCAGCTATAGTAGGTGGCACTGATCTGTGGGCACTGACACAATCTCTAGCAAAATTCCCCGCACCACCATAGTTGTAGCAGCTCAGGTGGTGTGTAACATACTCCTCCATGGGTCTTATCACAAGTCTCACAAATATGAAGTGATAGTGCTCCTCTAGGCATCTCTTTGAATGGATCGAGGTGGCCTTTGTCTGTGGGTCTCCCTCTACCAAATCTTCTGTTACCAAACCCTCCAAAGCTTTTTCTTTTGTCTAAACCACTGCTTGAACCCTGACCAATAGCCTTTATAGTCTTGTCTCCCATATTTTTTCTCAGTTGTGGCTTTAAGTTTCACCCTTTCTTTCTCAAGGGCCTGTGATATTAACTAAGAAAAGTTAGTGTATCTGAACCCCACTACTTGTAGCCTGATACTGGGCCTCAAACTAGCCTCAAATCTTTTACATCTGTCTCTGTTGGTAACAAGTAGACTCTCAGCATAATGGCTTAAATGAGAAAATTCTCTCTCATACTCTGCCACAGTTCTATTCCCTTGTTTTATACTCAAGAACTCTTATAGCTTCATGTCTACATAGATGTCTGGGACATATTTTTGTCTAAGTTCCTTGAGAAAATCGTCCCATGTTAGCACTAGAGGTTCTAGTAGACAGTTGGGGATGGTCTTCCTCCATTCATTTGCATCCCCATGCAGCAGAGAAACTGAGTATTCAAACTTCAAATCATTAGTGCAATGCAATTTCTTAAAGACCCTCTCCATTCTCTCAAGCCACTGCTATGCTTCTAGCGGGTCTATTGTACCCTTAAATTCTATTGTCCCATATTTAATCAACTTGTCATATTGTCTTGCTGGAGGTTGTGATTGCACCAGAGGTGCTTGGACTGCATGGGCGAGACTAGTGCAGCTGAACCACAAGTATTCTAAGGAGCTGGAGCCTCCCCTTGCGCCTCAGCTGCAACCAACTGCTCTACCGAATGATCCCCTTCTTCCATTTCAAATTTCAAAGGTTTCTACTTCCTGACAACCAACACAAAGAAATCTCTCCATTAGTCTATATTCATGATATAAATGCACTATATGTATCAATTCAGTGACATTTGAGCAGTTGTACTTCTTAAGAAAATATTTCAAAATCACAATTCAAAACTAATTTAAAAAAAAAACATGCTTTGATACCACTAAAACATGTCACACCTTACCCCTCTATAAGGTATAACATGATCCCGTAGTATACCTAATGAATTACCAAACTTCACCTACCGATAACCCATTAAATATACTATAAGGGATTTTAAAATAATTCCATTTCATTTTTAAGTGTAAAATGGTGATAAAAGAATTATTAAAGCATATTTGAGTTAGGTATATGCCATAAATTTTATTTAGAAATAAATTAGCATTTTGGAATTTTACAGAAAATTTGCGTGGTGACGGCTAAAACTATATAAAAATAGTTCTTCAAATCTGTTGAAAATCAATTTATAAAAATATATCATACACAATTTGAACACAATCAAACTCAAATCATCTCTTTTCATTCAACCAATACCAAGAAAATGTGCTCATCTCATATACAAATCAAAATAAATGTTCTTATACAAATTTACAAACCAAAAGATAACAAAATATTATTACAATTTTATTTGTACAACTGCTCATTTGTCTTTTAGATACATATAGACTAATTTACGTCAAAATGAATTTACAAAGGGTATAACTAATATACTCGAAAGTAATCCAAACACAGCTCCAACACAACTACAAGCAGCTCACTCTGCTGCTTTGCCTTCCTCTTTACCTGCGACAACATAAAGAAGCTATCGCTAAGTATTTCACTGGGTTTAGAGTAATTCTAGACCTTGACATTACAACCCCATTTCAACCTAGTTCTAGTCATAATTTGGTGAGGTATTCTTCATGAAACGTGTTCCTCTATGTCTTAGTTTTATTTTCCTTTTGAATCACTCAATTTGGAGTTCTGGATCTCAAGTTATGGCCAATTTACTAAACACTATTCTGGATTCCATATTCCTGAAATTCCAAGTTTTCTATATTTGTACCTTAAATTTGTATTCTATATCCGGGTATCTTAAGCTCATAATTTGGCCTTGGTCCCTAAAATAATATTTTAAGTATCTGTCTTAGGATTCCAAATCATTTTGAATCACTTAATTTGGAATTTTTTAGAGGAAGGTATGGCCTAATAACCATTTGGAGGTCACAAGACAATTTGGCTAAGGTGTAGGAATTCAAGATTTGGGATTCCTGATTTATCCCAACAATTCCCTTACCTTGCCTTAGGAATTGGGTTTTGGTCAAAACATGAAGTTTTTAGTTCTATATTTTATGAGAATTTTAGCTTTGGAATTACTACATTTGCAGTTTTTTAACCCAAGTTATGGCAATTTTGTCAAAACTGGTCGGATGCCTAATCCTTCACATTTTTCAGGTTCAATCTAGCACTAAGGTAGATTTGTTATACTAACTTTGTCTAGTAATTTGATCAAGTTAGGGTCATAACTTGAGTTCATAATCTTCATAAGAATTTTTATCTTATGTCTTAGGATTCCATATGTTCTGGAATCACCTAGATTGGAGTTTTCTTGAGTAAATTATGTATAATTGAATAAGTACTATTTATAGAGTCATTTTCTCCAGGTCTAGAATTGGTAACTAGGGTTCAAGCCTAATTTGAGGTAACTTATGGTCATTTTCTAGATAGACTCTCTTCATGAAAAAGTTAGCATTATGTCTTAGGTTTCTTTTTCAATTAGTTTCATACCAATTGCAGTTGTGTAGCTCAATTTATAGGCTACTAAGCACACTAGACTCAAGTGTCCAGATTCCAACAATTCAACACACTACATTCCATTGATTTCTTTTATCAAATTAACACCAATTCACATTAATGGCACATCAAATGACCTTAATTTGGCATCAAGAACCCTAATTGCACTTCATACAATAGAAACTCTAATTTTCACCAAATCCTAATTGCCATCTTTCAATCTCATGCAAATTCAAGCAATTTCAACACACCAATCATATATGCAACCTCAATTAAGCTAGAATTCAAATTCAATTCCATCAAAACACATTAAAACCCTACTCCCCCATGGCTGGCCAAATTTCCTAGCTTAGGTTCCATGCATGATTCTTCAATTTCTTAAGTTAATTTCTCCATAATTAACCTTAATCCCATGTATACGCAATTAATTAAGGTAGAAGGATGACTTACCTTATTGGCAAATTACCACTCTTCAAAATCTTCAATTTCTTGGTTTCCTTTTGCTTCCAATCTCTTAATCAAGGTCTAATTTCAAGTTTTCAAATGATAAACTAGGGAATTGATGGAAGATTTTAAGGTTTCAAAAGCTTGGAATAGCTTATCTATGGAGGAGAAATGGAGGAAGAGAGAGGATAGAAGTGGGGTGGCAACTAATGGTTGAAAATGAAGATAATTTGCTTTTGAATTATGATAATTAAAATGAGGTGTTTAATATCCATAGGTCATTAGTTTTAATTATGTCATAAATAAGTCATGCTTATGTCATAATGGTAACTAAAATTGAAATTTTCATTTCTTTTCTTTTCTTTACACATATCTACTTGAATTTTCATTAAAATTTCTTCATATTTCGATACATTAATTTCACTTAATTTAATACACATTTTAGTCAAAAGTCAACTCTTGGAGTGAATTGACCAAAATGCCCCTCATCGGGTTATAGTTCATCTTTTTCAATGATGCCCGATGAGTCATGAGGTTCTGATTTACTTAATTGTGCTTGTTTCCTTTTTATTTCTTTGATTTTCAAATTCCCAGTAGTTTTGCAGTTAACCCTTAACTAAGGATCCCATGGGTTCTCACACGAATCTAGGGTAGCAAGCGAGCTCATGATCGCTTCAGTCGATCACCATCGTCAGGGACCTAAGCTCATTTAACCTATTTGTGCTCCATTTCTTTTATTTTCTTCCCACTTCAATTGATATTTATCAATTTTGTTTATAACTTTTCTGTGGGTTTTAAGTATGGTTATAGACATTCTAACAGTCTGAATAGACATTAGCCACTAGAATAATAGAATGTACAGGACTACTTAGTATGAGGGTGTTACATGGCTCAAGTGAGTGAAGGAGATTTCTTCGAATTCCTTCATCAACTCAAGGAGATATTTCTGGTACGGGATTAGTTTTGGGTCTCTAGTCTGCCATTCTCCTTTGACTTGATAAATAATCAGAGCTGAATCCCCATACACTTCCAATTTCTCTGCCTTCATTTCAATGGTAGCTTGTAAACCACTCACACCGGCCTCGTATTCTGCTACGTTATTAGTATAGTCAAATTTTAACATGACATTTACCGGGAAATGTTTCCCATCTAGGGATACTAGTACCACCCCAATTCCATTACCGGATAGATTGACTACCCCATCGAAATACATCTCCCACACATCATCTTGCTCCTCAGCATTGCTGCTCACTGTATTAATATGTTTATTTGGGAATTCAAAGTCTAAAGCCTTATAATTGTCAATTGGATTTTCTGCCAAGAGATCTGCTATCACGCTTTCCTTTATCACCTTTCTTGTCATATAGACAATGTCACATTGTGAAAGTATGACTTGCCACTTTGCTATTCTTCTAGGTATGAATGGGCTTTCGAACACATATTTGATCAAGTCCATCTTGGAAATGAACCATGTTTCATGATTCAACATACAGTGCTTGAGTCGATTTTCTATCCATGCCAATGCATAATAGGTCTTTTCTAAATATGAATACTTTTAATTTATGATTTACTATATGACAAGAAAGGTGTCTAAAACAATATTATAGTTGAGTATTAAATATGCTATCAGCCAATTAATACTCCGCTAATATGAACCCATAGTCTCTTTGTGATGTTCAAATTGATTAAATCTCCAGTACATTTCTTCATGAATTACTAGATTTCATACCTCCATCACTATTCTCACTAATGAGGTCCCATTTTGAGTTCTCCATCCTTGTCATTTACCTTGCCAAGAATAACACTTAGCCTATCCTATATCTTAAATTTGTTCCTTTTATTATGCGCCCTTCAGGTTGTCCTTTCATTTATTTCCTTTGTCTTACCCAAAATAGAACTTGACTATTCTATCCCTGGTTCCATTCTTCTTTCTAACATGACAGCTATACTTGCTAGTTATATCTTTCAGAGTATCTACCGCGTTATCACATATCTATGACATTGACTATTTCTACATGATTTGTGAAATGTGTTATTGAAGATTTTGATATATCTTTTGTGTTTCATGGAATTTTGAATAAGGAAATATTTTTTTGTGAAATAATTTCATGTTTTATGATGATTTTGTAAATTATTAAGTTGTACACCACTGAGTGAAATACTCGGCGATAGCTATTTTCATGCTGTCACAGGTAAAGGAAAAGAAAAGACTACAGAATGAGAGCAGTAGAAGTTGTATTATTTTGGCACTCAGGTATATTTTAGTTATATCCTTTTTGAAGTTTGTTTTTTATATAATGATAGTTATATGTATGTAAGAATCATTTGAGCAATTGCACAAAAGTGTTGTAATATTATTTTTTTGTAAGCTCGAATGATTGTAAATTTGTAAAGAAATGTTTCTTTGGGCTGTAAATGGAAAAGTTTTATTCTTTTAGTATTGAATGAAGAAAAGCCCTTACTTGAATGTTGATTTGAGAAATTATTGATTTGATGAGTGATTGTGAATTATATATGTTGTATAGATTTTTGACAGGTTTCAAATTTTTTGTTAATCGTGTTTTTACCCGTCACCACGCCGGTTTTCCACCAAATTTCTTAAATTTTTAAAATTTCTTATTTCTTCTCTTAAATAAATTTCATGGTATTATTTTAATCTTAAAACCACTGATAACCCTTTTATTAGAAATTTTAAATTGGAACATGAATTTGAATTCATTTTAAAATCCCTTGTAGTATGTTTAATGGATTATCGGTAGATGAAGTGCGGTAATTCATTAGGCATATTATGGGATCATGTCATATTTTACGGAAGGATAAAGTGTGACAAAACTCCCTAGCAACGACGTCAAAAACTTGTTTGTTTATTTTACAACCACTACAAGTGCACGGATCGCTAACAACTAATAAAGTAATGAGTAGAGTATCATTCCCATTAGGAGTTATAGGTGTAAGTACTAAACTACACAAAAATCTTAACTGTTTAAACTACCGAAAGTTATACGAGGGTAAATTCTAAACTAAGACAGAATAACTATTGAGAATTAAAGAAAGTGAATCTGGAAGCTTTAGGGAGAATTCTAATTTTATGAATAATTCTAAAATTTTAGATTTCATACCTTAACTTTGTTATAGTTTTAATCTCGCTTTATCAATGGATTGAGTGTTTGTTTCTTTCATGGAAATTAATACTAAGGTATCCTAGATCTTTTCTCAAGGTATCTAAGGTGTATTTTAATTAGAGCCAAACCCCACTTTTGTTGGTGATTAGTCGTAATTAAAACCCTTTGAGATCTATGATTAATTTTGGAACTCCAAAAAGGTTATCAACCTATCTCTAGATCAGATTTCTTATGTTTAAAATCTTGATTTTCCAATACTAACCTTCACTTCTCAATTCTTTAATTAGTATCTTAGATCATAGCTAGGTGGGCACCAACACATAGTATGCATTAAGAACACTAGAGATTGAATCAAAGAACAAAATGCAATTTTATTAAATAAAACTCAATATATATCCATAATAAAAGTCAAGAATGCTACTTTCTAAATTCCAGAATTTAAGGAGTTACTCACTCATGGTGAGTTTAACAAACATAATATAATAAAAGTAAAAGCACATAAAACCAATATGAAAACTAAAAACAAAAGAACCGAGGGAGGATTCTACAGCTGTGAACTTGTGAAACTTTGGCTGACAAGTCTGTCCTTGGCATTGATGTGATCCTTCTTCAAGATGGCTAGGGTTCCTTAGGAAGGCTTCTCTCAAAACTCTTCCCTTTGTGTGTATGAAGCTGTATCTCCAAAACTCCCCTCTTTTATGTTTTCTGCTGGCCTCCATTTATATTAGGTGTCCTAGGGTTAAGCTTTAGAGTCTGAAGGGCATTAGAAGTCCAATTGGTGTGACAAAATATGAGTTGGAATCGAATTAAGAAAGTTGTTGGAATGTAGTACACAGCCCATGTGTCATTACATGACCTGAAGCGTGTAAGTTTCTGGAGCTGATGGCCTTTTTTTGGATGGGGGGCAGTAAGTTACATGAGACTTGGAGGCTTACACAGGTCAGCTTATATGGCCCGTGTACTTGTGCATGCTCCATTTACTTCTTCAAGCCTTAGCAACAGAAAGTTACAAGAGTCTCTAAAGGTTACACAGCCCAAGTTACACAAGTCATGTACTGTGGCTTTCTTTGCACTTCTTCAAGTTTCGCTAGGCAGGAAGTTACATGGGTCTAGGGCTATATTTACACGACCTGTGTAAAGTGTATCAGCAACTTGCCTTGCTTTTAAGTTTTTCTAAGCTTCCTTCTTTGTTTTTATGCCTTGAATTTCCATCAGAACACCTAAAATATATTCAGAAAATATAGATTTTAGTATGGATCAGTGAAATTTGCAAAAAATAATGAAATTATCAAATATATATGCAATTACCTATCTAAATGCCATTAAATATTGTATAATTATGCTTAAAAATATCTATATAATACAAGTGTATCATGGTGTGGTGGACTTTACTTTCTTAGCAAAAGGAGAAAATTGTGAAGGGGCCACCTTTTGTTTTTGGATGAACCAAAAAACAAGCGAAACACCTATAAAAGATAGTAAGTTAGAAGTAAATGCATATAAAGAAACAGAAATAAAGTGAATGAGTTACCTAGTGGAATTTGAGCTCTTATAGATTCTTAGAACCTACAAGTCTGCTAACTGTGAAAGGCGAGAGTAGTAGAGGTAGGGAAAGACACTAAACACTACTGACCTATCTCATAGAGCCTGGAGTCACTGTAAGAGTGGAGAATGATCTGGTCCTAGGAGAAAGAAGCTTTGGTTCCATCAATCGAGTTATAGGAACATGTTGGGGATGGGATGCCCTGAATTAATCCAAATTGTCGAGACCAAAGAGAAGGCATATACAGCTCCAACCCTAGGTGAGTTACTCCTAGCAGAGTACTAAAGGTAGCACTAGTATGTAAAGGCCTTACAACAGTAAAAGTGGCCCAAGTGCAGATAGCAGTCTCACTAGATGGTGCATCACTTCAATTCAACCACTGGGGTTGCTGAAGTAGAGAAAAATCCTCTAAAGAGTCAAAGGGCATAAAGTCATCATAGCCTTTGGGAGATAGGCCAAGGAAGAACTGTATCACCTAATCAATACTCCAGTCATAGGTAAAGGACACAACTCAAGACCCAAGGACTTTAATCAAAGGAGCTAGAGGAGAACTCGATAGTTAAGGGAAATAGGAGAAAAACCACAACTGAACCACCTAGAAACTCCCATTCACCTTACTCAAGGGAGCATCGAGAGTCATCTTGCCAGTGCCTGATAAATGGAGCCAAGAACCATACTCCTTAATGCACACTCACCCCCTATGGCTATAAAATGAGCCAAATGAAGGAGCTCAATAAAAGGCCGGCCACATGCAGAACAAAATAGGTACTTAGATAGAAGGCACCAAATAAAGGTGATGTGGTTAGCAGTGATGGTACATATCCTGACAGAGATCTAATCAGCATAATAAGTAAACTTCCCCTTATGTAGATATTTTGACTTAGGCTTTATAATCAAACTAAAGGCATCATCACGGGTCACTAGTAGACCCATCAACATGTAAATGTAACGCCCTCAACGTAGGTAGTACGTACATTCTACTGTTCCGACAACTAATGTCTATTCGGACAGTTAGAATGTTTGGAACTACACTTAGACTATAGTGAGGAGACATAAATTGATGAAATAAATGTTAAGAAAATATAGAAAAATAATTTTGGGACTTAATTAAAGGTTCATTTAGGTAAAAATGACATTAAAGATGTTAAAGAAAATTTAAAAGAATAAAATAATTAACATAAATTAAAAGTATACTTATCACCAATATTATAGTTCCCTTGATCTTCTCTAAAAGTATTTGGAGACTGGTCATTAACCTTGATACATAAGTATTTGCAGCCAATATGCTATCAGCCAATTAATACTATTATAGGGATTCTTATATTCATAAATTGTGGGAGGTGTCTAAAACAATATTATAGTTCTGTTTCTTAGCTTTCCAAAATATTATGGTTCATCACAATTGAATTTCTCTAGCGGATGATAAGCTTAAAACATCATTCTGGATTCATTGGTCAATTGTGCAAATTTCCAGAATTGGTATGCTGGCTTAACCTTATTAATTGACTTAGTTCTTTTAATTTCTGGGTTTTGGTCAAATTACCAATTTTGTAGGTCTATGTCTTATTGAAATTTTGGCACTGATTTCATGTCATTTGGAGTTTCCTGGACCAAGTTATGGTCATTTTACTAATGCTGGTCAAGTTGCGCTTATTTGACAAATTCTGGTTCACTTTTAGGTAAATTTCAAGTTTGGCAGTTTTTGTAACTCAACTTGGGCAATCAATTTGACTTAGTAAATAGCATTTCTGGGTTCTATGATCTTCAAAAAAGATGTAGCCCTATGTCTAAGCTTTCTAACAGTATAAATTTCAGGTCATTTGGACCTGTTTTGAGTGAGTTATGGTCAAAAGACTGACAACTGTTCATATGGTCAAATTCTGAGTTCTTATGTTAGGCAATTCCGAATTTGGTCATTTTTTTAGGTCACTTCTAGGCAGAATTTTGGCATGACCTCTATAGGAAAGTTGGCCTATTTTATCTAGTTTTGCCTCCAATTGGCCTCATACCAATTGGGGTCACACAAATTCAATTATGGCTTAAAATGTACACTACCCTTAAACACAATTCTCAAACACCAACCAAATGCATATTCACCTTGCTATAAGTTCATTTCTCATACCAAATTCTGAATTGGTATCATACCATAACCATTCATCACATCACACTTTGGTCACTTTGGGCAGAATATAACAATTCTCAATATACTAAATACAACTCAGAATAACAAAGTCTAATTTCAACAATATATACACATAACCACACTTAATTGACACATATGCTTCCCAATAATATTTACATACACATTCCTCAATCCTTGGTACCATAATTTACCAAACAATTACATAAAATTAAAGCTCTCTTACATACATTAAAGCTGCCCATTTGTACATATGTTTCCAATTTCTATATTCAATTCACAACCTCACTTCAAATACCCAATTCAAGCATACACATAACATCAAATTACTAATACATGTAATTGGCCTAATTAACTTCATTACCCATCAATTTCATGTAAGAACAACTCAAACTTCTTCAATGTCCATGGCTGCCGAAAATAGTACACTTCATTAACTCCTCAAATCCTTCAAATTTCTTCACCATTTAAAACTTCTCAACCTCCATACAAACTTTAATGAAGCAAGGAAAGGAAAATGGCACTTACCTCTTTTTGGAGTTTGCTAAAACTTCACCAAAACTCTTCTTTCTTGCTTCCAATATGCTGCCCAAGATGTGTAGATAAAGTTTAGTGAAGGAAGTCTTGAATTAAAAGTTGAAAATGATGGTGATTTGAAGCTTTCTTGCAACCGTCCATGGAGGAAGAATGGTGAAGTGTGAATTGGCCATGGAAGGGTGAAATGAAGAAATTAAATGCTGAAGTGGTGAGTACTGTCCACTTATCGGTATTTATACCCCCATTATCTCCACTAATCATTATTTAATTAACTAAATAAATCAAGTTTCAATATTTCCATTAATCACCCCTTATTTTTCCCTAATTACATTTTATACATAAGTTCATTTTTCATATTATTTGCAAAGTTTAATACCACTTATTTTTAATGGACATTTAGGTCAAAAGCCAACTCTAGGTGTCAAATGACCAAAATGCCCCTCTTCGGGTTGCATTTCTGATTTTTCGGTAACACCGAATTTTGTCGGTTTCTTGATTTTTCGTTTTTCTTAGTACTAATTCATTAATTTTTCTTTGACATTTCTAATGTCAATTACACCTATATAGGCCTTTAATTATGTCTCGAAAATTATTTTCGAGGGTTCCCCGCAGTCCTGGGGTCGGCAATTGCTTTTGCCGTAACTTCCCGGTGCGGTCACCCATCGCTACTATGCCAGCTCGTTTAACCTAGTTTCATTTCCTCCCTTTTATTTTTTCTTAATTTTTTTTTTGTATTTTATTATTATTTATTTCATCATTTTATGCCTTCTCACTATCACTGAAGTGTAGTCCCAAACATCCTGACTTGTCCGAGCAAACATTAGGTCAGGAGCGTGAGAATGTCTGAGACTACATAAAGTGAGGGAGTTACAATTCTTCACCTCTAAATAAAATTTCGTCCTTAAAATTATCTGATGTATCTGTTACTTCCTTGCTTCTTCATTTCCTTGTGTTGTTTCGTCAATATCTAGGTTCAGCTCCTCTCTAACCTTCATGGCATACACCCATGGTGTCACCCTAACTTCGGGCCTTTCAACCGTCTCAGAAATAGCCTTTTGTGAAATCTCAGTCGTCTCTGCTCTGACTGTACCTCACTGGATACTGTGTCCCATCATTGATACGCATCATCTTGGAGTAGAGACACAACACCCTCCAGGTTCTATTCTGACCAATTCTCATACTTACTTTTCTATTTACTTCTCTTTCCATTCCACAACTTAACTTTAATTATTTCATTCCTCAGTCTTATCTTCCTCCTTGACTCGACTGTCGAGTCAAAATTTAGCACCGCTTATCACCCCTAAGAAATCCGCTATACTTCGGTATTACTCTGATTTAGCCCTCTGACCATTCTAGTTAACCCTTTTACTAATATTCGTAACATTTCTTTGTTACATTTGAACCAGCTATTCAAATTTTCACTTCCACAACTCTTTTATCTATCAATATTCTATAACTTACTTCCTTTTGTCCTGAACTATAACCTTTCGATATTCTAACTTTTGACTTTTAAATCCCTAAGTAGGATTTTCAAACTCATTTCTAACAATAAAATTCTGTCTTAGCATAACTATACCAAAATAGATGCCGTTGGCAATTATTCTCATCTTGGTGTACTATCGAGTAGTACGTAGCTCTACACAATAATCTCAAGTTAGTATTGTAATCTGCAGCTTACAGTATAAACATCAAGAATATTGCATAGTTACTACGATACATTCCAATAGATCAAACTTTCCTATATTTTATCCTTTTCGAATTTACTGATATTCGAATCTTATTCTGATTACAATATCTATTCATAATTACTAACTGTAACATCTTTGCCCTCATCTAGAGTAATTCTATTACTGCAACTTACTTTTAGGTCCTCTTGCCTTACATTAAGTAGGCTCGCCAATTAGCTTTATATTTATGATGTAAATATACTATATGTATCAAACATTTGAGCAGTTGTATTTACCAAACCATTGCTCTAATACCACTAAACATGTCACACCCTACCCCTTCGTAAGATGTAACAAGATCCCGCAGTATACCTAATGAATTACCGTACTTTACTTACCGATAACTCATTAAATATTCTACAAGAGATTTTAAAACAATTTTCGTTCATTTTAAAAGTGGTGGATAAAGTTTTAACAAATATTAAAAACCTTTATTTGACACTAAGTCATAAATTAAATTTTTGGATATTTAAAATCTCCGTAATTTTTATAAAAATTTCGGCAGAGTGCCATCTATATTTTTGAGAAGACAGTTCTTCAAAACCTACAAAGAAACACACTTCCAATATTTTTGCTCAACCATAACTCCATTTCAAATCATTTCTCAACACAATTCAATCTCAAAAATGTATAAATCATTTGTATCAACTATCTTAATTCATTTTCAACCCAAACTCGTCATAAAGGAAACCATAAATAAATTCAAATTCAAGAAGAAATTAAATAGTACATTCATTAAAGCACTAAAATTAATATTACAAATAATTTTCATTTCAATTACACACTACAATAACATTACAAAAGTTTTTGTATAACTACTCAATTAATTTATATACATATAATTATATGCATACAACAAAATCTATATACAAAGGTATACTTATGATATACTTGGAGCTAGTCCCAATGTGTCTTCAAGGAAGCTTACTCAACTGCTCTATGCTCTTTTCATCTGCGACAGCATGTAAAGCTATCGCTGAGTAGTGAACTCAATGGTACACAACTATAATTTAAAATGTAATACAATATACATTGACAAAATTATATTAATTAATTTGGAAGTCTCGAAATTCAACAAAATTCTAAAAGTCAAAATCTTCGTTGCCAATAATATAAATCATTTGTTAAAATGACTTTGAGCAAGAAATTCAATTTATCAAATCACAACTGGACATTTAAAGTAATTCTAGCAATTATGGAAATAAAGATTAATTCCAATAAAATCAATTATGCTTAAATCCCATTTGAAATCGAAATTCTTTACTATTCAAAAACCATTCTTTTTCTCACTAACTATGCAAGACTAATTCGCAAGGGCCATCTTCGGGACGATTCTAACTCCCTATGGTAGGGGAGGTCGAACCAGTACAAGAATTAATGCTCAAACACTCAAGTGAAGAAGGTAGCCCTTCAGTTGTCAATTTTACAAGCTTTGGACATTCCTTGTTAGAGAGGAGTTTGAGAGAGCTCAAACTTCGCAATGGTCTTTTGTCTTATGACAAAGACATTAGTTCCTTGCAATTATGGATGTACAAAGCCTTGAGCTCAGGAAGATGAGGCCTTTTGGGAAATGATACCAGATTTTCTATGTTGGAGATGATGAGGGAGTAAAGAGAGCTGGTATTGGGTACTGCCCTTAATAATGTTCCATCACTATATGAATCTAATGCTAAACATTGAAGATGTTGTGCGTGCTCTATTGATGGGAGGGTAGTCAACAATTCACAATTGCTTATCTCCAGTTTTTGTGGGGAAAAATTTTGGGGTAGTCCTTTTAGCTTGGGGTAGTTTACTTTTTTTAATTCTACTAATTTTGAGAGAGAAAATTTTTCCCCTTCAAATATTGTTACTTCATTCCAGTCTTCCAGGCTAGGATTATCAACAAGCACCAAGGACTCCAGAGATGGAGTTACAGGAAGCACCTTTAATGCATTACACTTTTTAATCATCAGAATTTCTAGCTTATCAAAGATATCAGGCTACTTTTTTAGCTTGGGACAGTCACAAATCTTTAGCCTACGTAGGGAAGGATATTGCATGTTTGGCCATGCCTCCAACTCCTGCAATCCTTTGACGTTGCGTGCCTCCAGATGGGGTAACTGCCTAAGAGTGAGAGTTATGGATTTTGTGCAATGTTTTAATGCTGCAGTGACCAAATTCTGAAGCAGTCCATCTCTCATCCAAGTTGGGAATCTAGTGCCCTTGTAGTTCCAAAGTTGGAGCTCCTTGATATTCGAGTGAGGTAGCAAGGCTTCAAGGATCCTTTCTTCAGCTGCTTCATCATATGAATTGAAGTCTCCGTTGCTCCATTCAAATATCAATTTCTGAAGGCTCTCCTTCTCACTCAGTTTAGCCTCCTTTGCATTAACTGCATTTTCAAGCATTGAAATATGCAATGTTCCTCTGAGATATGCCATGTCCTTTAACTCTTCAATTCCATATCCAGTCTTACAGCCAATTTACAAGTATGGTTAGACTGGTCAAAAGCGGAATATTAAATATGAACCCATAGTCCCTTGCCCATTGTTGTTGACTGACAATCCTTTTTGGAGTCCGCATTATCCGAGCCATTATTTTATCTAACACATAAACAAAAACGAATGGGCATATAAATAAATTTGAAACAATTTATTACAAATATCTTACAATCAGTAAAATGAAAGCATTAATCCCTGTTACATTTACATGCATAAAATGAAAACTTTGACATAAAATTACTTTGAGAATAAGAAAAATACAATTGGATGGTTTGTTTAATACATTACTATTTTAAAAGAGTAACATAATTAACTAATGGTGTTTTTTCGCACTAGACAATTATTTTTTTTGTGTCCTTGTTCACGACAGAGCGAACAATGGATATTAGATGTCTCCCAAACTTTTCTATTCACACTCCAATCCATTTCATTCTTCATTCTTGAGGATTTTGGTTTTCCTTTAAACCTTTTCCATGTCAGGTTCGGCACAAGAATTGGATCATTGTCTATTGGCCAATCATCATGATGTCCAAGTGCATGAAACTGCCACTCATAGCACTTAAGTGTTTGCTCTGAAGGAACGGAAGCGTGAAAAACACAAGTTTATACCATTGAATTCAAAAATTTTCACCTAGGGTCACATGCATCATGCAAGATTTATTTTTATCTATTTGATTTCAATGATAAACAACATATTAAAACTCTTTTAATATGTTTTTGGATCTGTATTTGCCATTTAAGATTTTAAAATTAATCAGATTAATTTTAGAACCTTAGATTAAATCAAGAACGATTACACTAACCTCTTGATGCCTTTGCAGCGTATGCGCCTTTGAGATCGTCTTGAGGACACGGATGTTGTCCCTCTAGCTTGTCCACACCAAGAACACCTATGGAAGCCCTTGAACAGCTTCTAAAGCTTTTTCTATTAATTAGAAATTCAAGTTCTACCTTTTAAGAGATTAGAGATGTAAACAGGACACTAGAAACAATTTCTAGTGTTCTTAATTCAAGAGATTGATGGCTAATCTCTTTGAATTGATGAGAGATAAAGAAGAATAGATGAAGAGCCTCAAAATGGCGTGACAAAGGAGAGGAGTGGCTGCTAGTTGTTTTTCTTTTTATAACAACACTTAAATAGCTAGGTTAACACATTAAACCCTTGCCACATGTCACCCTTTGATTAGCTCTAGGTTTAAGTGACCCAATCACATTGTGCCAAGTGTCAAACCTATATTTAATCTTGATTTTAATCATCTCACATGATTAAAAAACATTTGGCAAGCTTATGTGTAATCCCATGTGTCACCATCTCATGGTGCCACGTGTCACACTGTGAAATGACCAAAATGCCCCTGTGTCTTAATTTTAAGTTCTTAACCCAAAATAATTATTTTTCTTCTTCTAATTAATTTATATCAAATATAAATTAATTAATTAATCTCTATTAATTAATTTCTCATTAATTAAAATCATATTTAAACACTTTAAATATAAATTTAATTTATACTACACATCCAATAATCTAGATTTGGTTTCAAGTCATGCTAGGGACTTTGCAATCTAATTGCAAACCAAACCTATTTAATTAATCAATTAAACTCTTTAATTAATTAATTAAATCATATTTAAATAAGTGATAACTTGTGTATGTGTGTGACTTACTAGGCTCATCACTAATTGGCAATGAGACATGATATCAACTCTTAATATCATCAGAACTCTTTCTTACCATAAATGATTTCTCTAAATCATTTTATGAACCTCATAGACCATGGTTAACACCTAGCATAGCATGCCATGGCCACCCAATTAGTAATAAGGTTTACCTTAAATGAACCTATAATCATATGTTACCATGCACTAGAATCTCTCTGTTACAAAATCCCAACTCAAGCTGGAGTCATGGTTTATGTCAAACTCCATTTGCTATGAATATTATGTTCTCTTTTAATTCCAGTTCTTGATTAAAAAGATTTTTCTCATCATAAACTCTTTTCTGAATAAATCTATCTGTCTTGGCCAGGAACTTGAAACATCAAGAACAATTAAATGAACATAGGATTTTATCTCTATTTACTTAGAGGAACATATTCCATCTTGATTAACACCTACCTCCATATATAACTAGTAGGAGCCAACACATGCCCATATACCCATACACAGTACAAGTATGAAAGCAGTATCAAACTCAAACTACCTATATACAAGATAACTGTGCTATCTCAGGTCTAAAGATTATATGCACTGATATGATTTATGACAAAACATTGACAAGAGTAAACTCCATGTGCTTGTCATAAGTGTCACTGGTTCGGCCTACTTATCATTTATAAGTGCCTATCATGTTTGTTATATGGCATGAGACTCACCATTCCATCTTATTTATATCTCATATAAATAACTTGGGAACAAACATGAATACAATCTTTCTGGATAAGTCATGTCCTTATTATGAAGTATCCTCGATTGTGAACCTATTTATGATACTTTGTGCTAGAAATATTGTCACTCATATTCTTAACAACTTAAGAATAATATTTCTAACAAAATATCAATGGACCTTTTCTATTACACATAAATATATTATGTAAACAGAAAAGTGGAAATGCCTTTTATTAATAAAAATATGTACAAGATACATACTAAATGATATGCTCTAGGGCATACTACTAACATGCTCCAACATATAATAATTTGAAACATATTGCTCATAATTAATTGATTTTGATTGGCATGCTGCTATGACATGGGAACATGGAATGTGTATCTCTTGAAACTTCCCACACGTGCATGTACTTTCATGAAGTCTGACAATGTGCTTCTTCCCAGATGTAACCTTCCAAACTTCAAATTCACCACAATCACAGTTAAACAACCTAACATTAAGTGAGTTTGCTTCATTTAAATTTTCACCCAAAATTTGACAACATGCTGGGGTTAAGTTGAAGCCCTGTAGCAATTATTCACGAAATGTCGTGCGGTGCGTATCAAAATATTCGACACACTGGAAAAATATTTTCTCTACCATTGCATTTATTGGTAATGCACGGATCTCCTTCAGCATTCCATTAACTGACTCAATGGTATTGGTTGTCATGCTGCCATACCTTTTCCCTCCATCATGAGAACGTGTCCATTTTTCCAAAGGTATCTTTTTGGCCCATTCAAACATGTCTGGATGCTCAGTCTTGATTGTGTTCATAGCCTCATAATTTTTTTTTTCTGAATTTGGTGAGCTGTTACAAAATAAATGTAACATGTAATTACTTTGTGACATTGAAACTTCAATTAACATTACCATATAAATACTAATCTTCTAAAAACTAACCTGCCTTTCGAAGAGCTTCTTTCATGTTAGTATTTTTGAACTTCGTGTTATAATTGCTAAATATGTGTCTTAAACAATATCGATGATGTCCATCAGGAGGCCACCACCAATCTTGCTGCATTGCCTTTTTAATGCCAATATGCCTATTTGATATAACACAAATATCAAAACGATTAGTCAAAAACACCCGTAAACAAGACATGAACCAATCCTAATTCCTTGTGTTTTCACAATCAACTGTTGCCCAAGCAATGGAAAAAATATGGTTATTGCCATCCAATGCTGTAGCACAAAATAAACACCCTTTGTACTTTCCATATAAAAAAGTTGAGTCTATGAAAATAACAGGGTGACAGTGCTTGAAACCTTCAATTGTTTATTTCAATGCCCAAAAAATTCTGTTTAAAACCCGATAATCGGGTTGTAATTTATTATTAACAAATAGAGGGTCATCTTCAATTAAAAACGCAGAATCAAGGTTGTGTTTGCACAAAGCAAGCATGAATTGCCGCAATCTTGTAAAAAATTCCTCCCAACCACCAAAGATCTTCACAATTGCATCGTGTCTAGCCTTCCATCTCTTCCGATAACTCGGCATATATCCAACCTTATCTTTGATTTCTGCTTGCAACGCAGATATCTTCACATTTAGTTTTCTCGTGCAATTGCAAGGATGAATTTAGATATAAATCTGCTATCCAATTGCTTATGGTCTTGTGAGATTGATGATTAACACATGTATGGGGTCCGTTATATCGAGTAACTTTCCATATATCAGATCCTTCCTAACGAGGCATACGCATTCTCCACTTACAATTGCTCTTTCTATCTTTGCACCTGATAGCATATGTTCTGCTCTTTGTCTCTTCATAACAAAACTCATTGTGCCTAAGTAAATGATATTCTTTGGCAGCTTTTTGGACAGCTTCTCTAGAAGGGAATATCATTCCAACTTCAAACTCATTCGACGGATCCCACATTGAACAACATTGTGGTTTTGACCATGGATCAACTATTTACATACATTAAAAAAAATGGAATTGACATTTTCTGATTAAAAAAAAAAGTATTATTTTAATAAAGCATGACAATAGCTATAAATTAAAATTTACATACATTATTATAAAAAACATTTATTTTCTATTAAATTAAATTAAATTAAATATTTATATAAATGGGTTCAGGTGTCAGATACCAACCCAATAAAATCCGAACACTAATGCAATCCATTAATAATATTAATTTAACTAAGTCGAACTCGTCCCAAATCCCATCCTATTATGATTTGGTCTTATACACAACCCGCCAAAGCCTAGCCCATTGCCATCTATAAGGATGACAAAGGATTTTCATTGGAATTTTTACAACCAGTAAGAATTGCTACAACTACTTCCATAGGGATGGTTGGGTTGAGCAATTCTAATTAAATATTCAAAAAAATAAACATTGTATTTTTTTTATTCATTACATTAAACTATTGTATTTTTTTTAAATTAAAAATTACCGGACATATAATTACTATAATTTTAATTTTTAGGCAGGACTTTGGTTTGAATTTTCTATGAATTTTTTGAGAAAGTTAAACTATTATTTTTGGTTTATGTAAATTTTTTTAATTACGATATGTAACTATTTTATTTAATAAAATTAAAATTATGTATAATTACTATATATTTTTTATATTTCAATTTTTTTATCATCTATTGAATATTTTCCTAATTGTATAATTTATATTATATTTTCTTATAATTTATGTAAATTTTTTAAATCACAATATTCAATTAGTTTTTTTAAAAATAAAAATTACCTATAATTACTATACTTTTATTTTCGTGCATTATTTATATTTCAAAATTTTTATTTTATTCTTATATATTTTCTTAATTGTATAACTTATATTACATTTTCCTACATTTAAATAATGTAATATATTATTAACTCATTTTTCTATGAAATTTTTTATGATCTTAAAATAATAATTTAGGTTTTTATAAATTTTAGCTTTATGCAAACTTTTTATTAAACATATCAAAATGTTATATTTTAATATGAAAAAATAAAATTTAATAAACTATGCACTTAATCTTCGAACAAAATCTATGATTTTTCTAATTTTTTATTTTTTAAACATTTGATGTTTCATCAACAACATTTTAAAATATTTTGTTAATAATACACGTTATGTTAATAATATTATTTTCTAATTTTGTTATGTACCTGTTAACTTTATTTCTCTCTTACACTCTTTACAATTACAATGTCAAATTAAATTTCTAAAATAATCTATATATTATTTTCAGGTTAGCTATAACCTACTCAAGTATTCAAATAATTAAATAACATATAACACTAAAAATTCATATAAAACTATATCCCTAAATATTAATAATATCACAAAAACCTACTTCATATCATAACACATGCATGCATGCATACTTACAAAAATAATTTTATCAACTTTCTCTAATAATAAAAACATTTAACACTCAAATATTTTAATATGTTACAAGTAAATAGGTGATCTAACTAACAAAATACATATCTTAAATTTTTAAGAATAAAAAATCGGCACAAACAATTTTTCCAAACTTCACTGTGCTATTCAAACTAAGAACCACCTAAATCTTTTTTCCTTCTACAACTGCAGCTCCTCTTGTTGTTGCTGGTCTACCAAGCAGAAACTGTCCCTCAGCTCCACTAATTTTACACCAACAAAAGAGAAAATGAGAAGAAGAGAGCGATGATCAACACTGAAGAAGAAGAGAGATATGAGTTCGGCTTCGTGTGCGGGATAAACTGAGGGTGTGTATATAGAACTCTGAACGCCAATAATATTAGTGTCCCACGTCCCGTCCCTCTCTGCAAAGATTCGCTGTGTGGAGTGACTTGAGCTCTGCACGCCATTGATAATGGCATTCCAACACCTGCACGCCATTTATAATGGCGTCCCAACAGCGTCCCATGGACTGTCCCATCCCTCTCTGTAAGATTCGCTATGTGGAGTGACTTGAGCTCTGCACGCCATTTATAATGGCGTCCGCTTCGCTTGATGTGATTACCTGCAGAGATTCGGAGCTGCTGCACTTCGGACGCTTGTATGAATAGCATCCCACCTCAGGACGTTGGTTTGAATGGCGTCCTGTCTTTGGACGCTATTTTGAATGGTGTCCCGTCTGTCCAGCCATCCACGTCACCACTTCTCACCCCGTTTCAGTAAATTCTGTAATCTATAGCCTATCTTGATAAAATTTATGCCTTCACTATCCTAGTGCGGTAAATTCTCCCATTATATATATATTTTTTTGAAAGATGAAAAAGAAAAGTGAAAAAGACAAGAAAATTATAAAAAAGTTAATAATAAAATAATAGGCTTTGATATATATTATATTAACCACAATTAAATATTCTCTTAATGGAATTAACATATCACAGTACTGTAATATTGGTGGTGCAGAAAAGATAAGGGACCACAGTAATGGAAACATCGCTGTTGACTCATACCATAGATACAAGGTATATATTTATTTGACTTTAAATTAAAATTTTATAATTATGAAAACAACAACCACTAAGGCTTTAGGGATATGTTCCCTCTTTTTAAGTTGTGCACTAGCTACTTGCCACTTTTCTAAAAGTAATTGATTTTGTGTTCAGGAAGATGTGGCTATAATGAAGGGCCTAGGTTTTGATGCTTACAGATTTTCCATTTCATGGTCTAGACTGTTTCCGCGTAAGTATTCATCATTCTAGCTTTAGAGAGAGAGCTAGTGTCCTTATTCTTTCTAAAGATTCTCACCTTCCATTAATTTTAATGAAATTTTCCATTTCATGGTCTCTCTCTCTCTCTCTCTCTCTCTTTAAATTCTACATATTAATTTTAGGTGGCCATCTTAGTGGAGGCATAAATACAAAAGGAATTCATTACTACAACAATCTCATCAATGAACTCTTAGCTAATGGTCAGTTTCTATCCCTTTCTCCCTACCGTCTTTTCTTTATGTTTTCCCTCTCATTTAGGACATTTTTTGTGCACATCCATATAGACTATAGAGTAGTTGGCGGGTAACATTCTATACAATAGATATTAATACATATAATAATAGACCTTGATGTAACATTAATTATTTATTACTATATCATGAAGGAATCCAACCTTTTGTGACGTTATTCCACTGGGATCTTCCTCAAGCTCTTGAAGATGAATATGGTGGTCTTTTAAGCTCCAAAATTGTGTAAGTAACTGATGGGAAATCATATGCATTCAACATATATATCCTTAATTAATTAATTGTTCAATTATTCCATGTATAGGGATGATTTTCGTGATTATGCGGAGTTATGCTTTAAAACCTTTGGTGATAGAGAGAAGCGCTGGATAACTTTGAATGAGCCATTAACTGTTGCTGATGATGCTTATGCAACTGGTAAAAAAGCACCTGGGAGATGTTCCGACTGGCTCCCTTATAACGGCAATGGTGGCGATTCAAGTACTGAGCCATATATAGTAGCTCATCATCAACTTCTTGCTCATGCAGCTGCAGTTCAAGTGTACAAGGACAAGTACCAGGTTCATTTAATCATGCATTTTCTTTTCTTTATTCCCTATTTATTAGAATTTTTTCATTATTTCTTGTTATTTTCTTTTCTTTATGCATGTAGATGTCTCAAATGGGTCAAATAAGAATTACTCTAAATTGTCGATGGATTTTACCCTTGACTAACTCAAGTAGAGACTTTAGTGCAGCATCCCGAGCCATTTCTTTCCAATATGATTGGTATATATAAATTTTGCGTTCCTTTTTTCAGTACTTACAGTCAGGAGTATGCTCGAACTAGATTACTGGCATCGAAATTAAATCCCCTTCTTCTAAATGTATGAATTTTGAAGGTTTATGGAACCACTGAAGTCTGGTACGTATCCAGCTGATATGGTTGCTCATGTGGGGAAACGATTGCCTAAATTTTCTAAGGAGGAATCGTTAATGGTGAAAGGATCTTTTGATTTCATTGGACTAAACTATTATACTTCAAAATATGGTTTTGATGTTCCTTGCAAAACTGAATACTTAAGCTACACCACTGACTCTTGTGCTCAGTCTACAGGTAAGAAACTCCTTCATTCACGTTTTTATATTTCTTTCCATTGTTAACAAATTTTCTGCCTTGTTCATTTCTGATACAAAGTAATTTGATGCATCAGCCCAGCGAAATGGGATTCCCATTGGTCCTGCGGTATGATTTAATGCACATATAAAACATTACAGCATGTAGATTCAAGTTGTATATTTCATGGGTTGCGGTTTCTCATACTATAAATGAATTTGCAGACAGGATCAGATTGGCCTTATGTGTATCCAAGAGGAATTCTAGATCTTTTGCTCTACACCAAGAACAAGTTTAATGATCCAATCATTTACATTACTGAGAATGGTACGATATCAAGATCAATCAGCTACAATAATAGGATCTTTTATTATTATCATCATTATTATTTGGTTCATTTAGCTTTGATTGCAATTGAAGTTTCTTGAATTTGAAACTTCATGATTCTCGAGACGACTTTAGTACCATTAAGTTATATGAAATGCTTATTTTAAGAGGACAAATGTGTTTTTGCTTTTAGACTCACAAGTTATAATTTATAATTCTTTTTTTCAGGAGTTAGTGAGCTTGATACTGATTGGATAATTGTAGAGGATGACTATAGAATTCGTTACTTCAATGATCATCTTTCATTCGTCCAGAAAGCAATTAAGTGAGTGATACACAATTTTATTTATTTATTTTTTTCCCAATGACATAAATGTATAATTGGTGTAATGACTCATGAGGATAAAATTAATGATTTGAACAGGAGTGGCGTGAAAATAAAGGGATACTTTGGATGTTGAATACCATACCAAACTTGAGCAATGATCAATATCATCTTCTTTATGACAGCAAATTCTACCACATTTACTAAGCTTCTTCAAAGCATCTCCAAAAAAATTCAAAAGCCATAAAAGCAAGCTTCTCCATTTCCCTCCAACACTTTCCATTTCAAATAAAGATCAAGGTAATCAAGTTGTAGTTCCCATAGGTTATTGTTCAACGCTTTTCGCAGACAAATCACTGCACAATAGCTTGGGCCCGACCAAGAGATCCTTCCTCTCAATCCCTGAATGTATGGTTGCCTTGAGCGCATGTCTGACGTCTTCTTGGACTCCACTGTATCTCTATGCCTTTAACCAGCCTGACTGAATCTTTAGCTTTAGAACCAGACTTCCAAATACCCAAACCAATAGTGGGGATGGTGTGGCCACTCAATAGCCCAAATGAATCAATCTTTTGACCAGAGCATGATTAACCTTTTAATATATATCTATCTACACACACACACACACACTTTGTTCTATCCTATTTTTCTCACAAAAAAAGAGCATGATTAATTTAAGTTTAAATAAGGATTACTCCCTCTTTAGCTTATCAAGAGAACATAATAGCTTCCCTTTCTATTTCGAGAGAAATGTCAAGTGTGGGTAGGACAGATGTTCCAAACGCAATAAAGTTTAGCATTTTTTTTTTTTTTTCAATAGGCCTATTTTATTGGTTTTCACCTTTAAATTCTTATCATATTTTCCTTGTTTTGATACTTTCTTTCCTTTACAGTAGAAACCCAATATCGTAAACATCAAATAAATTACACGAATTAATTAGAGAAAGAAGATAACCCAACAAACGCGATATTTAATTACAGCAAACATGAAACCCAGGAAACACATCAAACATGATCAGAGTTTTTTCATTCTAAATTTGATATGACCAAAGACAAAAATTACCCAGTAGAAACTCATTAAACATGATTGAAGTTTTCTCATTTTTCACAAACTCAGCGACATGAAATTTTAAAATACCCAACAAGAAAAATCCTTCTAACAAATCCTCAATATTAAACAATGGAGAATGGAATCAAAGTATTATTCCTAAAATATTTACCTATTGAGCGCTGAATTGAAAACCAAGGAACTTGAGAACGGCGGTTGGGCTCATGCACGATCGGGAACGGTGACTTGTGATGGCAACAGCACTAGTGGGGTCGTCAGATATGGCAAGAGGCAACAGCTCCTTACTGCCGAGAAGGAGAGGAAGATGTGTGTTGAGGGGAATAAAATAAAATGTAGCCGTGAAGATTTGTGATTTTAAGTTTTAAAATCCTAAGTTTCCGATATATTTCCAATGAATTGATCGGTTGGAAATTCCGTCGATTAATCCGTTACTATTCCTATGAATTGATACCCGTCACTAAACCGTTTGCAAGTCTATTGCTGATTGAAATTTTTTTTAATGGATTAAATCCGTCACAAATTCCATCTCTGAAAGCCACTATTTCTTTTGCAGTGTTGGATGAACACTTTGCCTCTTGGGGCACTTTGGAACCATCAAAACTTGAACTTGAAGGTGATTGACTCCTGGAGCTTCTATGAATTATGGTTATAAAGAGGATTTGAGGGTTTTGAGCCCTTACTGAGGAACTCGGCTAGGAATTTATAAGATCTGTTCTTGGAACTTTGAAGATCTTCTAATGATCTTCTAGAAAATAAATTTGAATAGCTTGAACACTTCCTACAAGGACTGAGAGCAATTATTCCAATTCTCAAAGGCTTATCTCCTAAAGTCTATAAATTTGTAAGTTTTAATCAAATTTTAATCAACCTAGATCAATTTTAAGATCTTATACTTATAACTACTTTCTGATTGACTTAGGGCTATTATGATCATTGAAATAAAAATTGAAAAATTAAAACTATTATAAATCAACCAATGAGTTTTAATTTAATAGTATTAGAGTTATTTTTAAAACTATCAGGTTTCGAGATTTAATTCAAAGGAAGCTAATTATACTAAAAAAAAATTAAATTTTAAAAAAATATCATAACCGAATTAATAATGGATAATTCATATATGCTTATTGAAAACTAATAATATATCACTCATGTTTTTAGCAAATTATATTATATGTTGAATATATATCAAACTAAACAAAATAAAAAAATGTATAAAATTATATGATAGTTTGTAATGAATTTTTGATAATTCATATATGCTTATTGAGAACTAATAAAACTATCATAATGTATAAAAGTTTGTGTTTCGTTTATAATTTTCTTTCAATCATTTTCAATTTTATGCGTATTTCTTCGACAAATTAGTTGTTTTTTTATTTACTTTAAAATTTGATATTTAATTTACATGTATTGCCTTATTTGAATTATATTCATATTGAACATATAATTATAAAACCAAAAAGATAACTAATATATACAATTTAAAATTATGCATATTTTATATAACAAACTTTAAAGCAATTGATTAAAATGAAGAGAATATTCTTTATTTTACATGTGAACAAAAATGTAAGGGTAGAATAAGAGTTAATTTTACCCATAGTCCCTCAACTTAGCTAGTTGTATTAATAAAATCCCTTAATTTTATTGTATCATAAAAATTTTTGAATTTTAATTTAAATATCATTTAAATCCCTATAACCTGCCATTATAGGTTTTCAGATTAATTTATTATCAAATTTCACTTATTGCCCCTCAACTTTGATAAATATATCAGACACATTTCTCATCTTTAATTTATCTCACAAAAATTTTTAAACTTTAATTTAATATATAAATAACTTTAATTCAAAATGTACTAAACAATAGTTATGATTGAATATATTATTTTGCTAATTTAATAAATAAAGATAAAAACTATATATAATAACGATCTATATAAAAAAAATTAAATTATTCATACTTAATTAAGGTTTGCACATCTCAAATCAAAGTAAAATAATTATGTGCTATTAATTTTTTTTCTTACATTAAAATAAATCAAAGGAATTAAGATAAATTAGATATAAATTTTTTAGATATTAACTTAAAATCGAATTAAAAATAATATATGTAAAAATAATTTTTTATATGATAAATTAAATAATTAATTAGTTGTAAATATTTATAAAAATATTAAACTATTTTTAAAATCTGATTTATTTTAAACAAATCAAAAATAAGTGAAGATTAAAATTTTAAATTGACTATTAAGTTAAGGGATGATTATGATAAACTTATTTAAGTTGAGAGACAATTAGTGAAATTTAACCATAAGTTTATCTGGAAACCTGTAATAATAAGTAAGTCACAGAGATTTTAGTGATACTTGAATTGAAGTTTATAGATTTTTATAATACAAATTGAAGTTGAGGAACGATACTAATACAATCACCTAAATTGAGGGATAATGAGTGAAAGTAACTCCACATAATAAAAAGAAACTTCAGGAAGTGGAAACTAACAAGGAGCCATAGTATTGTCTCAAATTCCAAAGGCAGAAAAAACTTCTAAGTTTCAAGGTCTGGGTCAATTGAATCACAAACCTAAGTACCTGGTTGAAGGATATTGCATGTGCTCTAGCGGCTTTAATAACGATGCTGTCAATAGCCATTGATCCTTCCATATTCAAATAGAGGCAAACATAATCCATCCTTGAGAACCTTAGGCCATCAATGAATCCGCACACAAAAGTTAAAGGATAAATTTAAAGTTGAAAGGTCCCAAATTTGAATTCCAGTTAGAGTCAGTCAATTATATAATATATATAGCTGAGGCTAAATTAAAAATCCCTCCGACATATGGAGCAGTTGGTTGTTCTCATTTTAAACATTTGACCAACGGCAATCCCAACTGAAGTTGTAAGAGGAAAAAAAAAGTGGCATAATGGTTAGAACTCTTCCCTTAATTAATTTTGCTTGTCAACATCTAAATACAAAAGTTCTGTAAAATAATGAAATTTAAATTTTATCAATTAAAAATATATGGTTATATGGTTTGATAGATGTGGATATGTTAACTTAAAATACAAGATAGAAATTTAAACTAATACCTGTCAATTAATTTTATATATTAATATCAACTGCTATCTTCCATTAACAATCCAAATATTGTAATTTGTCTTTTATACGTAGAAAGAGATTAAATTTAAGGATAATTAAACTTAGGGGAACTAAATCATCCCATGTCTTCTCCAAACATAAATAGAAAAATAGCTAATTAATGAGCAATCTGATTGCAAATTTATAATGAACAAGTCTTTAAACAATTCCAACTACCTAATCAAAAAATGTCAACAACTAACTAGTTTTATTATATAATAAAAAATGTGAAACTCCAATAAATTAATTAAGTGGAAAAATAAATTATGAATTGTACAAAATGTCTGTTGCTAAAGACATAGAGCTGCGGTACTAAGATATTATATTCATCCTCCAAATCCCATACCCTCAAATAACTGATGATGAAGGGTGAGGGCAGCTACTAAAGGCCTTATTGTTTTAGGATTTTCATAAGCACCTAAAGAGATTCCTATTTTCACAGAATGGACCACAATACCCAACTCCAATACCTGCAGAAAGTTTAAAAATGAATAAAAGCAAGAATAATAAAATAAATAAAACATTATGATCAATGACGCAAGCTGTTTTCTATATACATTTTTGGTCCTTTCCAAATAAAATAATAAAATAAAACATATCATGATCAATGAAAATATGGAAAATGGCAAGTGACTTTACCTTGACTTACCCTTTATGAATTGGATAAATTTTGATTAAACATGATACATCGTAAAACAATCACATATAATAATAATAAATACCCTTGTATTTAGGAATATACTTTTTAAAAAATATCCTCTACAATATGTTAAGGAATATGCTTCTATTACTTTTCCTAAGGAAGAATGGAAAAGATTTCTTCCTCTCAAAACATCTCCCTCTCTTCTCTCTTTTCCTTGCTGCTCTTCCCTTAATATTCTCTTTTTTTCTATCTACACTCTTTTTCTCTACCATATCTTTACCATACTATTACCCTCTAATTTGACCGCTGGGTCTTCATGGGGGATCTCCTTAGCGGACCCCTAACTATTTTTTCTTCTCTTGCCAGTTTTTTAAAGTTAAGATGATGAAAGTGACACCACATAATGAAACAACAGATCTAGGCTTCATCAAAATAGAATTGATTTTGAAGAACTTTTGCCTCTTAGGGAAACCTGGAACCATCGAAACTTGAAGGTTAATTGACTACCAGGAGGATTTCAGGTGCTGAGCACTTACCGAGGAACTCGGCTAGGAATTTGAACAAGATTTGCTGGAACTTTAAAGATATATGAATGATCGGCCAAATACAAGCAGCCATATAAACGAAAATTCCAGCTGAGGTGCATTACCTAGCTAACTTTTTTAATTGGGAATTATTCATGAAGATTATATACATTTTCTATCTCAAGATGGTGAGGCTGACTGCATCATTGTACCAGGTGTGTAAGAGTATCAGATAAAAGGGGCTACAAGAAGTGCTTAACTTTATCTTCAAATAGCACCGGGCCACGAGATAACCTGAGTTCACTTCTTGGAATAAAACCATATACAGAATAAATAATCTTCCGGAAGTCGAAAACTAACAAGGAGCGAGAGAATTATCTCAACTTCCAAAGGCAGAAAAACACTTATAGTCTCCACGCCATTGTTTCAAGTCTGGTCTATTAAATGGCAACATGATCTAACCAATGAGCAATCAGATAGCAAATTTATAATGAAACAAATTTATAAGCAATTTCAACCATCTAATATCTCATACATTTATATATATATATGCCAAACTCCAATAAATTAATTAAGTGAATAATAAATTCTGAAGATTGTATAAAATGCTTGTCACAGAGTCTTAGGGCTGAGTTATTAAGATATTACGATATGCATAACTTTTTTTCTTTTCTTTTGCATATACAGAAAAAGTTTAAGCCCATTTGGCCAAGAGAGACATCAAGCCTGCACCAAGCAGAAGAAAAAGATTAACTCCAAGTTGGAGTTTTCCATTGCCCTGTACTTTAGGATTCATAAAATCAGCAGCAAGAAGATCCACCAATGCCATGTAAATTAAAATTCCGGCTGAAGCTGAATTAAAAATCCCTTCAACAATGAGAGCAGTTGGACTATTCTCATTATACACATTTGATATCCCAATTCCGATTGCAATACCAACTGGGGTTGTAAGAGAGAAGAAAAGTGCCATAGAGGCAACAACTCTTCCCTTGAATTTTGCCTGCCAACATACAAATGCAAAATTCTATCAAATAATGAAATTTAAGTTCTATCAATTAAAAATATGGGGTTATATAGTTTGATAGATGTGGATATTTTGACTTAAAATACGAGATAGAAATTTAAACTAATACTTGTTAATTAATTTTATATATTAATATCAATTGCTATCTTCCATTTGAAATCTAAATAATGTAATTTGTCTTTTATATGCATAGAGATTAAAAGCTTTCTTTAAAGAATAGAATAATGTGATTGCAAATTTATATGCAATTCCAACTAACTAATATGTAACGTCAACAGCCAAGTACTTTTTCCTCCAAAAAAAAAAAAAAACTAGTTTTATTCTATAATCAGAAAATTTGGAACTCACTTGGATTGGGATTAGGAAAATTAAATGATAAAAATGCCAAAACTCCAATAAATTAATTAAGTGGATAATAAATTCTGAATTTCACAAAATGTTTTTGCAAAACTTATTGAGATATTAAGATATTACCTGAGCAATGCATCCTCCAAGTCCCATACCCTCAAAGAACTGATGAAAGGTGAGGGCAGCTATTAGAGGCCTTATTGTTTTTGGACTTTCAGAAGCACCTAATGATATTCCTATTATCACAGAATGGACCACAATACCCAACTCCAAAACCTGCAGAAAATAAATAATAATAAGAAGAATAATAAGAATAATAAAGTAAAATATCATTATCAATTGGGCTGTTTTCTTCCCTTTACTTATATTTTTTGTCATTGTAAAACTGAACTTTTAAATTTTTTTATGGTAGCATTATTTTGTTTGCATATTGCAAATTTCAATACAAAATGGCTACCTTTATCAACAAAACTCTCTTACAATAGAGTTTAACCAATATGAATTGTTTAGTTGTTCTTGCCTAGAGCCTATGACACCAAGGCATAAGAGAAAAATAGGGTTGAATTAAAACAAACAGATTGAAAGAAAACAAACAGACCATGAGTGTAGCTAATCAAATTGATTAGGTAATGTAATGTATTACTATTCTATAAAAACAAACATAAAAGAAATTCAATCAAGAGGATTATTCACTCATTCAAATCAAAATCACCTGTGAAATAACTCGATGGCGAAGAAGCTCAGATGAAGCAGAATTCTCAATCAAAACTGAACCATGTGAATGACCATGAGTTGCATGAGTGTGAACATGCGTCTGTCCTCCATTCTCTCTGGCTTTCTCCTCATCTCCAGCTATATGTTGTCCTTGTCCTTGGGACTTAGCATAATAAGAAGTTGCAAAAGCATCAATCATCAAGGTCCCAATTGCAGAAACCATGGCCACAAAACCGGTGAAAGGAAATTTCCCCCAAGGGTTCTCATTGAGGCACGGTGATGTCAAGCTGTCAAAAGCGTCAGGAAGCACATGAATGAACCCAGTTGACAAAATTACACCAGCTGCAAAGGCCTTGATTATGAAAAATATATTCTTTTCGGGATGTAAAGCTGTGATGAACCTTCCTAAAATTGGGAGGCAAACACCTATTGCACCAGCAACCAAAATTGCAGCTATACCAACAGCTTTATATTTAAGAGCCTCAGATTTGTTACGATCTTCTGCTTCATTTTCACATGTACAATCTCCGATCACAAGCGCAGGGAGTAGCAAGAGGAAACCAAAAACTCTGAAAAAGCTTCTATTGAAATTGCTCATGGTATAGATATATTGAGTGAAAGTATAGGATTTTGCTAGCTTCTCATGTAGGAGACTGATAATTGCTAGTCTATTACATGTACTTCTCAATTTTGAAAATTTATACTTACCATGACAAACTATGGTGACATTGTGACAATTCTCTGCCTCCAAAAGAAGACCTTTTTTTCTTGATAAATAAATTTGGTATGTATTTGCAAGTAGTTTCATGTGTCTGAGATCAATGAATTTGGCTTCCCAAATTACCTAGAGGGATTTGAAACTATTAACCGTGTAGGAAGAATTAACTAAAATGGGTAGGGTTAAATTAGTAAATTCAAACAAGTTTTTTTTTGAATTTTAAATCAAGATTTATTTAATGATATCATCAAGGATTGATATAGTAGTAGGGCTATAAAATTAGTTTACTGAAAAATGAGGAAATTATGAACTCATCCCATAAAATGATCAAGTACAGTTGACGTAGATAAATATAGATTATAGAGAAAGGGTGTTGTTTTGGAATAGTGTACAACCGGAATTCCAGTGTTATGTTGAAAGAATGTCGACATTAAACATCATAAATAATAAGGAAGTTTCAAACCATTCTTAATTATTATACAGCTCAAGCTACAGTACATTGTGTGGACATCAGTGCCAGGTGTCTACAGTACATTGGCTATTCTCAATAATGTGTATGGAGAATAGTGATGGGGGTATGGAAGGTGATTGATGGCTATGATCAATCCACGTTATTGAAAGCTTATTTATGCTTGATTTAAATGCTTATATGTAATTGGTAAATAGTTAATTTGTTTAATAATAAATAATTTATAAACATATTTATTATTAAAATGACTAGAAAGGATATTAAATAATATTTTTAGTAAAATTTTATAAATTAAACGAGGTTAATATAATAAAATATTTGATTAAATTAACTTATAAGTATCAAAATAAAAAGTTGTCTCCTTAGTGTTTTTTTGAAAGGGGCTTATAAGCAAATATATATATATATATATATATATATATATATATATATATATATATATATGTAAATTTATTTTTAGAGAGTTATAAGTTAAGAAAAATAGTTTCTAGTATCTCGGCCTTTCATATTAGGTACAATTATAACCAAATTCTAAGATTGATTTAGAGAAATTTAAATTTTATTCACTAAATTTATAATTATAGTAACTAAATGTCCTAAATTTACAATTATAATAACCAAATGCCCTAAAAAATTTTTGTGTTTTGGTAATTAAGTTATTGATTATTTTAAAAATTATGATCACATTAGTCAAGAGAATAAACTCAGCTAATTTAAATTTTAGGTAATAAAACTTAAATGTTAGGGTGTTCAGTTATTATAATTATAAGTTTATTAAATAAAATTTAAATTTCTTCAAATTAATTTTAGATTTTGGTTAAAATTACACCTAAAGTTTGAGATAATTATTGCAAAATTGATACATTTAGATAAAATTGTTAGATTACGAAAAATTTTAGAAAAAATAAATGGGATGAATTTACTAATTTTATTTTATTAATTACTTAATTTAACTAAATAATTTTTAATTGAAATGAAAAATTATTTTAATTTTGTAATTTTTTTCGTCAATATATGAAATAAATTTTTATTTGTATTTATAAGACAAAATATTTTCAATGTATATTAATCATAAAATTAAAGTAATCTAAAATCAAAATCTTAAGGTGATATAATTTATTTAATATTTAATTGTGAATCAATATTTTTAATGTAAATTATTCATATATTAAAAATATTGATTGCACATATATATTTATTATAAAATTTAAAATATTAAATTAAGAAATTAATAGTAAATATTTAAATAAAAAAATAAAGTCCAAGAAAATCATATATTTCTCATTTGTAAATTTAAAATATTGAATTCGAGATAAATTCAATATCTTAATTATTAATCCGTTTAATTATTAATCCTCACTTTCTCAATTTAATTTTTATAATTATTATTACTATAAAACTTTATATGGTAGTTATTATTTTATTTTAATTTTTAAGGTTTGACTTGAATGTGAACAAAAGAAATAAATGTGATTATAAAAGTCTTTGTATATAGAAAATAGACGCAGTGATATAAACGGCAGAGTCTCATTTCTCTATCCGTAGCTTTAGTTGGAGTATAATAATTTGACATTTATGGGGTTTAATGTCGACATTATTTTGGAATTTCCAATTGTATACTCTTCAAAATACAACACACACTCTCTCTCTCTATAAATCTACATTTATTTACGTCAACGGTATTTGATCATTAAATGAGATGAGTTCATAATTTCCTCATTTTTTACTAAATTAATTGTATAACCCTACTATCAATTCTTGATAATATCATTACCTTCATTATGTTACAAATAATAAATCTTTTTTGAATTTACTAATTTAGCCCTACCCATTTTAGTTAATTCTCTCTACACTTTTACTTAGTTTTCACATACCCTTTAGGTAATTTGGGAGAATCTTCTGTGTAAGGTTGAGAATTGTCACAGTTACAACAAAATTTTTCATAATTAATTTGAATTTTCAAAATTTAAAAGTAGATGTTACAGACTACCAACTTTAGGAGTCCTCACTCTTCTACATAAGAAACTAGGAAGATCCAACTTTGGCTCCATATACCTACATACCTGCACCATGAGTAATTTCAATAGAAACTATCTCACAGTCTTTTGTTTTCTTCTGCTACTCCGTGCGTTTGTGATAGGAGATTGTAAGTGTGAAACTGAGAAAGAAGATCGTAATAAATATGAGGCTCTTAAAAATAAAATTGTTGCAATAGCTGCAATTTTGATTGATGGTGAAATAGGACTTTGCCTTCCAATTTTAGGAATTCATCCAAGCTTTACATCCAGACAAGAACATATTTTTCATAACGAAGGCCTTTGCAGCTGGTCTAATTGTCACTTGGGTTCATTCATGCGCTTCCTTAGCTTTTGAAAGCATGATGCCACCATGCCTCAAAGAAAATCCAAAGGGAAATTTTCCTTTCACTGGTTTTGTGGCCATAGTTTTTGCAAGACCTTGATGATCGATGCTTTTGCGACTTCTTATTATGCCAAGTCTCAAACATACAATTGGAGACGAGGAGAAAACGACTAGTGGGTCAGAAATTTAATTTAGAAGACTCAATTAAAATATACAATTCGTAAAAATAATATATATAAAATAAATATAAATTGATAAGAATTTTTTTTCAAGTAAAATTGACTAGTTAAAAATTAAATAGAACTATTGTCTATTAAAAATATAATGAATTTTAACATTAGGAATTATTGAACTTAGAATAAGGTTTATATGTTTATATGGTTGACATGGACACCTTTTTGCAAATGATATCTTCTAAATTCATCCTGATCTCATTAGGATGATAATCTATGTTTTTTTTTTTCCCTAATCCAGGATTTGAAGGAATATCATCCAAATTAATTTCTAAATGAGCTTTTTTTTAAGAACTTTGCAAATTTTCTCTTGCACTAGCTTCATTAGCATTGGAGGGTTCATTGATAATTGATTTTTTTTTTTATAAGAATTTCATCCATCATCCTAAATATATGTGTAAAAAAAATTATTACCATAGAAACAATGAATTAATCCTATAGTTTATTTTCAAGTTTGATACTAATTTTAAATAGTAACATTCATCTAATGATATAAATAATAAAAATTAAAATAAAATAATCTGAATAATAAATGGTTAGATATACAAAATTTTGGGGAATTGGCAAATAAAAGGCATATACAAAAGAAAATAAATTTACACAATTAGAGAGTTAACACGTGCAAACTAAAACTAAATCTAGGAAAACTAAAACAAAATTAAAAAGGAAAATAAGGATGAAAAGATGAAAACTAACATTCGGGGATGGATACAAAGGTTAGTGAGAGATTTTTCTGCAGAGATGAGTGATTGACAAATTTCTATTTGTATTTGAGATGTGAGTTATTAGTTTGTTCTTACTTGAGAGATAGAAACGAAGAAAGAATAGGAAGTTTGAAGTGAAAGAATTGGTTTTTAGTTGTGGAGGATAGATGCATTTTCACACTGATGCGACTCATGGCCATTCACATGTTTATGTTTATATATATATCAAAAGGTGACTTTCTGTTATTCATAGTCAATGTAATTACCATAACTAAAATAATCAGCTGATGTGGAATGAAATAATAAAATTTAACAAATTTAAATGATTTAAAAATAATAAAAATTAAGGAAAAAAAAAAAAACGGTAATAGCCTTCTTCTGGTCCATCATGAATAGCTCATTATTAATGGATACTGAATGTTAATTCTCATGCATGCTTTGATATGGAAATTCTTTCGTTTCATATAGGGAACCAGTCAAGAGGTCTTGGAGGCCTTTCTGTTTTCTTCACACATGAGGATGGGTTCTCAATGGCACATTACAGGACAAGGGAGATTGATTGCCAACAAAATCAACTGCCCCATGATGGTGTATAATATGGTTTAACTTTGTTTACAACAAAATTAAGGCGATTTAATGAAATTTTATAATTTATCTCATTAAATTTTTATAAAATAATGTTTTTTTCTTTCAATAGTTAATTATAAAAAATTTATTAACTTAATGAAAAAAATAAAATTTTTTAAACATATTAAATTATGATATTTTTTATAATATTTTAAATTTAAATAAAATAATAAATATTAAATGTAAAATGTTATATAAGTATATCTTATTTAATTATATATATAATATTTGTTAATATTATTAGAAATATGTCATATATATTCTTTTACGTAAAGAAATTTTATTTTTCTATTAAGTTAATAAATTTTTCGTAATTAGCTATTTTATGGAAAAAAAAATGTTTTACAAAAAATTAATGAGATGAATTATAAAATTTTATTAAACCACCTTATTTTATGTAATAACATAATTTATTTTATTTTAAACCAAGAAACTATAAAATACACCCTCCATAATAACCTAAATGATAAATCATTGAAATTTGAATTTCCACACAATGAAGCAGCAAAGCCATTCTATTCTCTTGATAAGCTAAAGGATGGAGTAATCCTTATTTAAACTTGAATTGAATATGTTAAGTGTATGTAGGAAAAAATTATTAAATAGTACTTTCCAAATAATTTTAGAAAAGCTCTCGTCATCTTGTTCTTCATATTTCAAGAGTGCAGATATTTTGCAAATATACCCATTATGTCTTCACCACTTCTTGAAATGCAGTCGCCCATGCAATACCAGTATGATCCTGTACTTGAACCTGGAGAATGTGTCTGTAGTCACATTCACCCACTTGTACCTCCACTTCCCATCTCCATTATTCGTTACCTTCTTGGAGTAATCCTTATTTAAACTTAAATTGAATATGTTAAGTGTATGTTATAAGTTAGGTCCGGATTCACTTTAATTTTCTCTACTGGCAAAATGTGGGATGGGTCTGATCTATACCTCCTCAACATGGAGACATGAAAAACATTGTGGATCTTCTTCAACTCAGGAGGCAATGCAAGTCTGTATGCTAACGGACTCACTCTTTCCAGAACCTTATATGGCCCGATGAAGCGAGGACTCAATTTTCCTTTTCCGCCAAATCTTATAATCTTCTTCCATGGGGAAACTTTAAGGAATACTTTGTCACCCACTGAATATTCAATATCATGTCTCTTCACATCTATGTAGGACTTCTGTCTGTCTGATGTAGCATTGAGTCTGTCTCTAATAAGCTTAATATTCTCTTCAGTCTATTGTACAATTTTGGGGTTAATCAACTTTCTCTCGCCCACTTCATCCCAACACAAGGGAGTTCTACATTTTTTGCCATAGAGTGCTTCATATGGAGGCATCCCAATGCTTGACTAATAGTTGTTGCTATAAACAAATTCAATCAAAGGCAAGTGTGTATCCCAACTTTCTTCAAACTCAATTACACAAGCCCGAAGCATATCCTCCAGGATCTGGATGATTCTCTTAGACTGGCCATCTGTCTGTGGATGGAATGCGGTGCTGAAGTCCAATCTAGCTCCTAGGGCTTTTTGAAGACTACCCCAGAATTTAGAAGTAAACCTTGGATCCCTATCTGATATAATGGACACTAGCACTGGCACTCCATGTAATCTCACCACTTCGTCAATATACAACTTGGCCAATCTATCTAGACTATAATCCATCCTTATTGGCAGAAAGTATGTAGAATTAGTCAATCTATCCACAATGACCCAAACTGCATCATGATTCTTCTGTGTACGTGGAAGTCCCATCACAAAATCCATAGTAATCTGTTCCCATTTCCACTCGGGAATTGGCAGTGGCTATAGCAAACCAGCTGGCACTTGGTGTTCTGCCTTTACTTGCTGACAAGTTAGGCATTTAGCCACATATTTTGCAATATCCTTTTTCATGCCCATCCACCAGTAGTGCTCTTTAATAGTTCTATACATTTTGGTCCGACTAGGTTGCATTGCAAAAGGTGAGTTATGTGCTTCCTTTAAAATGACTTGCTTCAATTCCACATCATTAGGAATGCACATTCTACCTTGGTATAGCAGTAAGCCATTATCATTCATTGAAAATTATGGTTTCTTGCCATTCTGAGTTTCTTCCACTAATTTCAAATACTTTTCATCATTTTGAGCTACTGCTTTTATTTATTCAATCAACACTGGTTTCATCTGCAAGGTAGCCACAATTCGCCTATCATAATCTATCTCCAATTTAGCATGCAATGTCTTCAAATCATGCACCATGAATAAAGGTGAAGCCTTCAAACTAGCCATGGTATTGTGACTTAGGGCATCCGTAACAACATTGGCTTTCCCAAGTTAGTAGTCGATCCAAAGAATCATAATCTTTTATTAGTTCTAGCCATCTTCTTTGCCTCAAGTTCAACTCTTTCTGTGTGCCCAGATATTTTAAGCTCTTGTGATCTGTGCAGATGTAACACTTCTCCCCATATAAATGTTGTCTCTAGATCTTCAGAGCAAATACAATAGCTGCTAGCTCCAAGTCATGTGTAGGATAATTCCTCTTATGTTGTTTAAGATGGCGTGAAGCATAGGCAATAACATTTTTATCTTGAATCAACACACAGCCTAGCCCATTGTGAGAAGTATCACTGTATATGGTATACTCTTTACCTGGAGTAGGTAAAGTCAAGACTGGAGCTTCAGTTAAATACCTCTTCAACTCATCAAAGCTCTCCTAGCATCTGTTAGTCCACTGAAATTTCACATCCTTTTGAAGCAACTTAGTTAGTGGAGATGTCAATATGGAGAATCCCTTCACAAACCTATGGTAGTAACTAGTCAAACCAAGGAAACTCTGAACTTCTGTAACATTTCTAGGCGGCTACCAATTTAGAATGGTTTCTACCTTGCTGAGATTCACCTTGATACCCTCTGCTGATACAATATGCCCCAGAAAGGCAATCTCCTTAAGCTAAAGCTCACATTTAGACATTTTGGCATACAACTGTTTCTCCCTCAAGGTCTGTAGTACAATCCTCAGGTGCTTATCATGCTCCTTTGCATTCTTCGAGTACACCAAAATATCATCAATGAATACCACAATAAACTGATCTAGATATGGCCTGAAGATAGTGTTCATCAGGTCCATAAAAGCAGCTAGAGCATTAGTTAAACCAAATGGCATCACCATCAACTCATAGTGGCCATAGCAAGTCCTGAAGGCAGTTTTAGGAATGCTCTACTCCTGCACCCTCAACTGGTAGTATCCCAATCTCAAATCAAATTTTGAGAACACAGTTGCATCTTTCAACTAATCAAACAAATCATCAATCCATGGCAAAAGATATTTATTCTTTATGGTCACCTTATTTAATTGTCTGTAGTCAATGCAAAGACGGAGATTACCATCTTTTGTCTTAATAAACAACATTGGTGCTTCCCAAGGTGACACACTAGGCTGGATAAAACCCTTATTTAGCAACTCAGAATCGCACCTTCAACTCTTTTAACTCAGCAGGTGCCATTCTATAAGGAGTAATAGAAATTGGCTCCACACCAGGCATAACCTCAATTTTAAATCACACCTCTCTTTTCGGCGATAATCTTGGCAACTCTTCAGGAAAAACATCCGAAAATCACATCGTGGGGATATTCTTCAAATCGACTCCTACTTGTGTGTCTATCACATGAGCTAGGCAGGCTTCACACCCCTTTCTAATCATCTTTCTAGCAAGTGTAGCTGAAATGATATTAGATGGCAATAACTGCCTCTCCCCGTGTATCACCACATCTACATACTCGGGAAGACTAAAAGTGACTGTCTTTAGTTTACAGTCAATCATAGCATAATGCCTGGCTAGCCAATCCATGCTCAAGATGATATCATAATCTCTGAAGGGCATTTCAATCAGATCAGACAAAAATGTATGTTCTTGGATTACCAGCGGATAATCCTTATACATTCAGTTCACCCTAACATCTTGTCCTGAAGGACTAGTTACCAACACATCAAAATCCATTTTCATACAAGGGATAGTAGCAGAACATGCAATACTAGCACTAACATAAGAATGTGTAGAGCTGGGATCAAACAGTACATAAACATCTTTGTCAAAGATGGAGAATATACCGGCTATTACATCAGAAGTCTTAGCCTCTTCTCTTTGGCGCTTGGTGTACACCCTGGCTAGTGCAACACACTATGCCCTGGCAGTCAGAAGTGCTAACTCAGCCTCTGCCTCTACCTTTGTTAACTGACTATGTTCCTCTGGAGGCAAAACCTTGAACTGATCCCTCAGCTATAGTAGGTGGCACTGATCTGTGGGCACTGACACAATCTCTAGCAAAATTCCCCGCACCACCATAGTTGTAGCAGGCTCCGGTGGCTGTGTAACATACTCCTCCATGGGTCTTATCACAAGTCTCACAAATATGAAGTGATAGTGCTCCTCTAGGCATCTGCTGAATGGATCGAGGTGGCCTTTGTACTGTGGGTCTCCCTCTACCAAATCTTCTGTTACCAAACCCTCCAAAGCTTTTTCTTTTGTCTAAACCACTGCTTGAACCCTGACCAATAGCCTTTATAGTCTTGTCTCCCATATTTTTTCTCAGTTGTGGCTTTAAGTTTCACCCTTTCTTTCTCAAGGGCCTGTGATATTAACTAAGAAAAGTTAGTGTATCTGAACCCCACTACTTGTAGCCTGATACTGGGCCTCAAACTAGCCTCAAATCTTTTACATCTGTCTCTGTTGGTAACAAGTAGACTCTCAGCATAATGGCTTAAATGAGAAAATTCTCTCTCATACTCTGCCACAGTTCTATTCCCTTGTTTTATACTCAAGAACTCTTATAGCTTCATGTCTACATAGATGTCTGGGACATATTTTTGTCTAAGTTCCTTGAGAAAATCGTCCCATGTTAGCACTAGAGGTTCTAGTAGACAGTTGGGGATGGTCTTCCTCCATTCATTTGCATCCCCATGCAGCAGAGAAACTGAGTATTCAAACTTCAAATCATTAGTGCAATGCAATTTCTTAAAGACCCTCTCCATTCTCTCAAGCCACTGCTATGCTTCTAGCGGGTCTATTGTACCCTTAAATTCTATTGTCCCATATTTAATCAACTTGTCATATTGTCTTGCTGGAGGTTGTGATTGCACCAGAGGTGCTTGGACTGCATGGGCGAGACTAGTGCAGCTGAACCACAAGTATTCTAAGGAGCTGGAGCCTCCCCTTGCGCCTCAGCTGCAACCAACTGCTCTACCGAATGATCCCCTTCTTCCATTTCAAATTTCAAAGGTTTCTACTTCCTGACAACCAACACAAAGAAATCTCTCCATTAGTCTATATTCATGATATAAATGCACTATATGTATCAATTCAGTGACATTTGAGCAGTTGTACTTCTTAAGAAAATATTTCAAAATCACAATTCAAAACTAATTTAAAAAAAAAACATGCTTTGATACCACTAAAACATGTCACACCTTACCCCTCTATAAGGTATAACATGATCCCGTAGTATACCTAATGAATTACCAAACTTCACTTACCGATAACCCATTAAATATACTATAAGGGATTTTAAAATAATTCCATTTCATTTTTAAGTGTAAAATGGTGATAAAAGAATTATTAAAGCATATTTGAGTTAGGTATATGCCATAAATTTTATTTAGAAATAAATTAGCATTTTGGAATTTTACAGAAAATTTGCGTGGTGACGGCTAAAACTATATAAAAATAGTTCTTCAAATCTGTTGAAAATCAATTTATAAAAATATATCATACACAATTTGAACACAATCAAACTCAAATCATCTCTTTTCATTCAACCAATACCAAGAAAATGTGCTCATCTCATATACAAATCAAAATAAATGTTCTTATACAAATTTACAAACCAAAAGATAACAAAATATTATTACAATTTTATTTGTACAACTGCTCATTTGTCTTTTAGATACATATAGACTAATTTACGTCAAAATGAATTTACAAAGGGTATAACTAATATACTCGAAAGTAATCCAAACACAGCTCCAACACAACTACAAGCAGCTCACTCTGCTGCTTTGCCTTCCTCTTTACCTGCGACAACATAAAGAAGCTATCGCTAAGTATTTCACTGGGTTTAGAGTAATTCTAGACCTTGACATTACAACCCCATTTCAACCTAGTTCTAGTCATAATTTGGTGAGGTATTCTTCATGAAACGTGTTCCTCTATGTCTTAGTTTTATTTTCCTTTTGAATCACTCAATTTGGAGTTCTGGATCTCAAGTTATGGCCAATTTACTAAACACTATTCTGGATTCCATATTCCTGAAATTCCAAGTTTTCTATATTTGTACCTTAAATTTGTATTCTATGTCCGGGTATCTTAAGATCATAATTTGGCCTTGGTCCCTAAAATAATATTTTAAGTCTCTGTCTTAGGTTTCCAAATCATTTTGAATCACTTAATTTGGAATTTTTTAGAGGAAGTTATGGCCTGATAACCATTTGGAGGTCACAAGACAATTTGGCTAAGGTGCAGGAATTCAAGATTTGGGATTCCTGATTTATCCCAACAATTCCCTTACCTTGCCTTAGGAATTGGGTTTTGGTCAAAACATGAAGTTTTTAGTTCTATATTTTATGAGAATTTTAGCTTTGGAATTACTACATTTGCAGTTTTTTAACCCAAGTTATGGCAATTTTGCCAAAACTGGTCGGATGCCTAATCCTTCACATTTTTCAGGTTCAACCTAGCACTAAGGCAAATTTGTTATACTAACTTTGTCTAGTAATTTGATCAAGTTAGGGTCATAATTTGAGTTCATAATCTCCATAAGAATTTTTCTCCTATGTCTCAGGATTCCATAGGTTCAGGAATCACCTAAATTGGAGTTTTCTAGAGTAAATTATGTATAATTGAATAAGTACTATTTATAGAGTCATTTTCTCCAGGTCTAGAATTGGTAACTAGGGTTCAAGCCTAATTTGAGGTAACTTATGGTCATTTTCTAGATAGACTCTCTTCATGAAAAAGTTAGCATTATGTCTTAGGTTTCTTTTTCAATTAGTTTCATACCAATTGCAGTTGTGTAGCTCAATTTATAGGCTACTAAGCACACTAGACTCAAGTGTCCAGATTCCAACAATTCAACACACTACATTCCATTGATTTCTTTTATCAAATTAACACCAATTCACATTAATGGCACATCAAATGACCTTAATTTGGCATCAAGAACCCTAATTGCACTTCATACAATAGAAACTCTAATTTTCACCAAATCCTAATTGCCATCTTTCAATCTCATGCAAATTCAAGCAATTTCAACACACCAATCATATATGCAACCTCAATTAAGCTAGAATTCAAATTCAATTCCATCAAAACACATTAAAACCCTACTCCCCCATGGCTGGCCAAATTTCCTAGCTTAGGTTCCATGCATGATTCTTCAATTTCTTAAGTTAATTTCTCCATAATTAACCTTAATCCCATGTATACGCAATTAATTAAGGTAGAAGGATGACTTACCTTATTGGCAAATTACCACTCTTCAAAATCTTCAATTTCTTGGTTTCCTTTTGCTTCCAATCTCTTAATCAAGGTCTAATTTCAAGTTTTCAAATGATAAACTAGGGAATTGATGGAAGATTTTAAGGTTTCAAAAGCTTGGAATAGCTTATCTATGGAGGAGAAATGGAGGAAGAGAGAGGATAGAAGTGGGGTGGCAACTAATGGTTGAAAATGAAGATAATTTGCTTTTGAATTATGATAATTAAAATGAGGTGTTTAATATCCATAGGTCATTAGTTTTAATTATGTCATAAATAAGTCATGCTTATGTCATAATGGTAACTAAAATTGAAATTTTCATTTCTTTTCTTTTCTTTACACATATCTACTTGAATTTTCATTAAAATTTCTTCATATTTCGATACATTAATTTCACTTAATTTAATACACATTTTAGTCAAAAGTCAACTCTTGGAGTGAATTGACCAAAATGCCCCTCATCGGGTTATAGTTCATCTTTTTCAATGATGCCCGATGAGTCATGAGGTTCTGATTTACTTAATTGTGCTTGTTTCCTTTTTATTTCTTTGATTTTCAAATTCCCAGTAGTTTTGCAGTTAACCCTTAACTAAGGATCCCATGGGTTCTCACACGAATCTAGGGTAGCAACTGAGCTCGCAGTCGCTTCCCGAGTCAGTCACCCATCGCCGGGACCTAAGCTCATTTAACCTATTTGTGCTCCATTTCTTTTATTTTCTTCCCACTTCAATTGATATTTATCAATTTTGTTTATAACTTTTCTGTGGGTTTTAAGTATGGTTATAGACATTCTAACAGTCTGAATAGACATTAGCCACTAGAATAATAGAATGTACAGGACTACTTAGTATGAGGGTGTTACATGGCTCAAGTGAGTGAAGGAGATTTCTTCGAATTCCTTCATCAACTCAAGGAGATATTTCTGGTACGGGATTAGTTTTGGGTCTCTAGTCTGCCATTCTCCTTTGACTTGATAAATAATCAGAGCTGAATCCCCATACACTTCCAATTTCTCTACCTTCATTTCAATGGTAACTTGTAAACCACTCACACCGGCCTCGTATTCTGCTACGTTATTAGTATAGTCAAATTTTAACATGACAGCTATTGGGAAATGTTTCCCATCTAGGGATACTAGTACCACCCCAATTCCATTACCGGATAGATTGACTACCCCATCGAAATACATCTCCCACACATCATCTTGCTCCTCAAAGATTGCCATCATCGTATTAATATGTTTATTTGGGAATTCAAAGTCTAAAGCCTCATAATTGTCAATTGGATTTTCTGCCAAGAGATCTGCTATCACACTTTCCTTTATCGCCTTTCTTGTCATATAGACAATGTCATATTGTGAAAGTATAACTTACCACTTTGCTATTCTTCCAGGTATGAATGGGCTTTCAAACACATATTTGATCAAGTCCATCCTGGAAATGAACCATGTTTCATGATTCAACATACAGTGCTTGAGTCGATTTGCTATCCATGCCAATGCACAACAGGTCTTTTCTAAATATGAATACTTTTAATTTATGATTTACTATATGACAAGAAAGGTGTCTAAAACAATATTATAGTTGAGTATTAAATATGCTATCAGCCAATTAATACTCCGCTAATATGAACCCATAGTCCCTTTGTGATGTTCAAATTGATTAAATCTCCAGTACATTTCTTCATGAATTACTAGATTCCATACCTCCATCACTATTCTCACTAATGAGGTCCCATTTTGAGTTCTCCATCCTTGTCATTTACCTTGCCAAGAATAACACTTAGCCTATCCTATATCTTAAATTTGTTCCTTTTATTATGCGCCCTTCAGGTTGTCCTTTCATTTATTTCCTTTGTCTTACCCAAAATAGAACTTGACTATTCTATCCCTGGTTCCATTCTTCTTTCTAACATGACAGCTATACTTGCTAGTTATATCTTTCAGAGTATCTACCGCGTTATCACATATCTATGACATTGACTATTTCTACATGATTTGTGAAATGTGTTATTGAAGATTTTGATATATCTTTTGTGTTTCATGGAATTTTGAATAAGGAAATATTTTTTTGTGAAATGATTTCATGGTTTATGATGATTTTGTAAATTATTAAGTTGTACACCACTGAGTGAAATACTCAGCAATAACTGTTTTCATGCTGTCACAGATAAAGGAAAAGAAAAGACTACAGAGTGAGAGCAGTAGAAGCTGTATTATTTTGGCACTCAGGTATATTTTAGTTATATCCTTTTTGAAGTTTGTTTTTGATGTAATGATAGTTATATGTATGTAAGAATCATTTGAGCAATTGCACAAAGGTGTTGTAATATTATTTTTTTGTCAGCTCGAATGATTGTAAATTAGTAAAGAAATGTTTCTTTGGGCTGTAAATGGAAAAGTTTTATTCTTTTAGTATTGAATGAAGAAAAGCCCTTACTTGAATGTTGATTTGAGAAATTATTGATTTGATGAGTGATTGTGAATTATATATGTTGTATAGATTTTTGACAGGTTTCAAATTTTTTGTTAATCGTGTTTTTACCCGTCACCACGCCGGTTTTCCACCAAATTTCTTAAATTTTTAAAATTTCTTATTTCTTCTCTTAAATAAATTTCATGGTATTATTTTAATCTTAAAACCACTGATAACCCTTTTATTAGAAATTTTAAATTGGAACATGAATTTGAATTCATTTTAAAATCCCTTGTAGTATGTTTAATGGATTATCGGTAGATGAAGTGCGGTAATTCATTAGGCATATTATGGGATCATGTCATATTTTACGGAAGGATAAAGTGTGACAAAACTCCCTAGCAACGACGTCAAAAACTTGTTTGTTTATTTTACAACCACTACAAGTGCACGGATCGCTAACAACTAATAAAGTAATGAGTAGAGTATCATTCCCATTAGGAGTTATAGGTGTAAGTACTAAACTACACAAAAATCTTAACTGTTTAAACTACCGAAAGTTATACGAGGGTAAATTCTAAACTAAGACAGAATAACTATTGAGAATTAAAGAAAGTGAATCGAAGCTTTAGGGAGAATTCTAATTTTATGAATAATTCTAAAATTTTAGATTTCATACCTTAACTTTGTTATAGTTTTAATCTCGCTTTATCAATGGATTGAGTGTTTGTTTCTTTCATGGAAATTAATACTAAGGTATCCTAGATCTTTTCTCAAGGTATCTAAGGTGTATTTTAATTAGAGCCAAACCCCACTTTTGTTGGTGATTAGTCGTAATTAAAACCCTTTGAGATCTATGATTAATTTTGGAACTCCAAAAAGGTTATCAACCTATCTCTAGATCAGATTTCTTATGTTTAAAATCTTGATTTTCCAATACTAACCTTCACTTCTCAATTCTTTAATTAGTATCTTAGATCATAGCTAGGTGGGCACCAACACATAGTATGCATTAAGAACACTAGAGATTGAATCAAAGAACAAAATGCAATTTTATTAAATAAAACTCAATATATATCCATAATAAAAGTCAAGAATGCTACTTTCTAAATTCCAGAATTTAAGGAGTTACTCACTCATGGTGAGTTTAACAAACATAATATAATAAAAGTAAAAGCACATAAAACCAATATGAAGACTAAAAATAAAAGAACCGAGGGAGGATTCTACAACTGTGGACTTGCAGAACTTTGGCTGAGAAGCCTATACTTAGCATTGATGTGATCCTTCTTCTAGATGGCTAGGGTTCCTCAAGAAGGCTTCTCTTAAATCTCTTCCCTTTGTGTGTATGAAGTCAGATTCCAAAACTCCCTCTTTTATGTTTTCTCACGGCCTCCATTTATATTAGGTGTCCTAGGGTTAAGCTTTAGAGTCTGAAGGGCATTAGAAGTCCAATTGGTGTGACAAAATATGAGTTGGAATCGAATTAAGAAAGTTGTTGGAATGTAGTACACAGCCCATGTGTCATTACATGACCTGAAGCGTGTAAGTTTCTGGAGCTGATGGCCTTTTTTTGGATGGGGGGCAGTAAGTTACATGAGACTTGGAGGCTTACACAGGTCAGCTTATATGGCCCGTGTACTTGTGCATGCTCCATTTACTTCTTCAAGCCTTAGCAACAGAAAGTTACAAGAGTCTCTAAAGGTTACACAGCCCAAGTTACACAAGTCATGTACTGTGGCTTTCTTTGCACTTCTTCAAGTTTCGCTAGGCAGGAAGTTACATGGGTCTAGGGCTATATTTACACGACCTGTGTAAAGTGTATCAGCAACTTGCCTTGCTTTTAAGTTTTTCTAAGCTTCCTTCTTTGTTTTTATGCCTTGAATTTCCATCAGAACACCTAAAATATATTCAGAAAATATAGATTTTAGTATGGATCAGTGAAATTTGCAAAAAATAATGAAATTATCAAATATATATGCAATTACCTATCTAAATGCCATTAAATATTGTATAATTATGCTTAAAAATATCTATATAATACAAGTGTATCATGGTGTGGTGGACTTTACTTTCTTAGCAAAAGGAGAAAATTGTGAAGGGGCCACCTTTTGTTTTTGGATGAACCAAAAACAAGCTAAACACCTATAAAAGATAGTGTTAGAAGTAAATGCATATAAAGAAACAGAAATAAAGTGAATGAGTTACCTAGTGGAATTTGAGCTCTTATAGATTCTTAGAACCTACAAGTCTGCTAACTGTGAAAGGCGAGAGTAGTAGAGGTAGGGAAAGACACTAAACACTACTGACCTATCTCATAGAGCCTGGAGTCACTGTAAGAGTGGAGAATGATCTGGTCCTAGGAGAAAGAAGCTTTGGTTCCATCAATCGAGTTATAGGAACATGTTGGGGATGGGATGCCCTGAATTAATCCAAATTGTCGAGACCAAAGAGAAGGCATATACAGCTCCAACCCTAGGTGAGTTACTCCTAGCAGAGTACTAAAGGTAGCACTAGTATGTAAAGGCCTTACAACAGTAAAAGTGGCCCAAGTGCAGATAGCAGTCTCACTAGATGGTGCATCACTTCAATTCAACCACTGGGGTTGCTGAAGTAGAGAAAAATCCTCTAAAGAGTCAAAGGGCATAAAGTCATCATAGCCTTTGGGAGATAGGCCAAGGAAGAACTGTATCACCTAATCAATACTCCACCATAGGTAAAGGACACAACTCAAGACCCAAGGACTTTAATCAAAGGAGCTAGAGGAGAACTCGATAGTTAAGGGAAATAGGAGAAAAACCACAACTGAACCACCTAGAAACTCCCATTCACCTTACTCAAGGGAGCATCGAGAGTCATCTTGCCAGTGCCTGATAAATGGAGCCAAGAACCATACTCCTTAATGCACACTCACCCCCTATGGCTATAAAATGAGCCAAATGAAGGAGCTCAATAAAAGGCCGGCCACATGCAGAACAAAATAGGTACTTAGATAGAAGGCACCAAATAAAGGTGATGTGGTTAGCAGTGATGGTACATATCCTGACAGAGATCTAATCAGCATAATAAGTAAACTTCCCCTTATGTAGATATTTTGACTTAGGCTTTATAATCAAACTAAAGGCATCATCACGGGTCACTAGTAGACCCATCAACATGTAAATGTAACGCCCTCAACGTAGGTAGTACGTACATTCTACTGTTCCGACAACTAATGTCTATTCGGACAGTTAGAATGTTTGGAACTACACTTAGACTATAGTGAGGAGACATAAATTGATGAAATAAATGTTAAGAAAATATAGAAAAATAATTTTGGGACTTAATTAAAGGTTCATTTAGGTAAAAATGACATTAAAGATGTTAAAGAAAATTTAAAAGAATAAAATAATTAACATAAATTAAAAGTATACTTATCACCAATATTATAGTTCCCTTGATCTTCTCTAAAAGTATTTGGAGACTGGTCATTAACCTTGATACATAAGTATTTGCAGCCAATATGCTATCAGCCAATTAATACTATTATAGGGATTCTTATATTCATAAATTGTGGGAGGTGTCTAAAACAATATTATAGTTCTGTTTCTTAGCTTTCCAAAATATTATGGTTCATCACAATTGAATTTCTCTAGCGGATGATAAGCTTAAAACATCATTCTGGATTCATTGGTCAATTGTGCAAATTTCCAGAATTGGTATGCTGGCTTAACCTTATTAATTGACTTAGTTCTTTTAATTTCTGGGTTTTGGTCAAATTACCAATTTTGTAGGTCTATGTCTTATTGAAATTTTGGCACTGATTTCATGTCATTTGGAGTTTCCTGGACCAAGTTATGGTCATTTTACTAATGCTGGTCAAGTTGTGCTTATTTGACAAATTCTGGCTCACTTTTACGTAAATTTCAAGTCTGGCAGTTTTTGTAACCCAAATTGGGCAATCAATTTGACTTAGTAAATAGCATTTTTGGGTTCTATGATCTTCACAAAAGATGTAGCCCTATGTCTAAGCTTTCTAACGGCATAAATTTCAGGTCATTTGGACCTGTTTTGAGTGAGTTATGGTAAAAAGACTGACTACTGTTCATATGGTCAAATTCTGAGTTCTTATGTTAGGCAATTGCAGATTTGGTCATTTTTTTAGATCACTTCTAGGCAGAATTTTGGCATGACCTCTATAGAAAAGTTGGCCTATTTTATCTAGTTTTGCCTCCAATTGGCCTCATACCGATTGGGGTCACACAAATTCAATTATGGCTTAAAATGTACACTGCCCTTAAACACAATTCTCAAACACCAACCAAATGCATATTCACCTTGCTATAAGTTCATTTCTCATACCAAATTCTGAATTGGTATCATACCATAACCATTCATCACATCACACTTTGAGCAGAATATAACAATTCTCAATACACTAAATACAACTCAAAATTACAAAGTCTAATTTCAACAATATGTACACATAACCACACCTAATTGACACATATACTTCCCAATAACATTTACATACACATTCCTCAATCCTTGGTACCATAATTCACCAAACAATTACATGAAATTAAAGCTCTCTTACATACATTAAAGCTACCCATTTGTACATATGTTTCAATTTCCATATTCAATTCACAACCTCACTTCAAATACCCAATTCAAGCATACACATAACATCAAGTTACTAATACATGTAATTGGCCTAATTAACTTCATTACCCATCAATTTCATGTAACAACAACTCAAACTTCTTCAATATCCATGGCTGTCGAAAATAGTACACTTCATTAACTCCTCAAATCCTTCAAATTTCTTCACCATTTAAAACTTCTCAACCTCCATAAAAACTTTAATGAAGCAAGGAAAGGAAAATGGCACTTACCTCTTTTTGGAGTTTGCTAAAACTTCACCTAAACTCTTCTTTCTTTCTTTCAATATGCTGCCCAAGATGTGTAGATAAAGTTTAGTGAAGGAAGTCTTGAATTAAAAGTTGAAAATGATGGTGATTTGAAGCTTTCTTGCAACCGTCCATGGAGGAAGAATGGTGAAGTGTGAATTGGCCATAGAAGGGTGAAATGAAGAAATTAGATGCTGAAGTGGTGAGTGCTGTCCACTTATGGGTATTTATACCCCCATTATCTCCACTAATCATTATTTAATTAACTAAATAAATCAAGTTTCAATATTTCCATTAATCACCCCTTATTTTTCCCTAATTACATTTTATACATAAGTTCATTTTTCATATTATTTGCAAAGTTTAATACCACTTATTTTTAATGGACATTTAGGTCAAAAGCCAACTCTAGGTGTCAAATGACCAAAATGCCCCTCTTCGGGTTGCATTTCTGATTTTTCGGTAACACCGAATTTTGTCGGTTTCTTGATTTTTCGTTTTTCTTAGTACTAATTCATTAATTTTTCTTTGACATTTCTAATGTCAATTACACCTATATAGGCCTTTAATTATGTCTCGAAAATTATTTTCGAGGGTTCCCCGCAGTCCTGGGGTCGGCAATTGCTTTTGCCGTAACTTCCCGGTGCGGTCACCCATCGCTACTATGCCAGCTCGTTTAACCTAGTTTCATTTCCTCCCTTTTATTTTTTCTTAATTTTTTTTTTGTATTTTATTATTATTTATTTCATCATTTTATGCCTTCTCACTATCACTGAAGTGTAGTCCCAAACATCCTGACTTGTCCGAGCAAACATTAGGTCACCGGAGCAGCAGAATGTACAGACTACATAAAGTGAGGGAGTTACAATTCTTCACCTCTAAATAAAATTTCGTCCTTAAAATTATCTGATGTATCTGTTACTTCCTTGCTTCTTCATTTCCTTGTGTTGTTTCGTCAATATCTAGGTTCAGCTCCTCTCTAACCTTCATGGCATACACCCATGGTGTCACCCTAACTTCGGGCCTTTCAACCGTCTCAGAAATAGCCTTTTGTGAAATCTCGCTGCCTCGATCACTGACTCTCACTGGATACTGTGTCCCATCATTGATACGCATCATCTTGGAGTAGTGACACAACACCCTCCAGGTTCTATTCTGACCAATTCTCATACTTACTTTTCTATTTACTTCTCTTTCCATTCCACAACTTAACTTTAATTATTTCATTCCTCAGTCTTATCTTCCTCCTTGACTCGACTGTCGAGTCAAAATTTAGCACCGCTTATCACCCCTAAGAAATCCGCTATACTTCGGTATTACTCTGATTTAGCCCTCTGACCATTCTAGTTAACCCTTTTACTAATATTCGTAACATTTCTTTGTTACATTTGAACCACTATTCAAATTTTCACTTCCACAACTCTTTTATCTATCAATATTCTATAACTTACTTCCTTTTGTCCCGAACTATAACCTTCGATATTCTAACTTTTGACTTTTAAATCCCTAAGTAGGATTTTCAAACTCATTTCTAACAATAAAATTGCCTTAGCATAACTATACTAAAATAGATGCCGCTGCCACATATTCTCATCTTGGTGTACTATCGAGTAGTACGTAGCTCTACACAATAATCTCAAGTTAGTATTGTAATCTGCAGCTTACAGTATAAACATCAAGAATATTGCATAGTTACTACGATACATTCCAATAGATCAAACTTTCCTATATTTTATCCTTTTCGAATTTACTGATATTCGAATCTTATTCTGATTACAATATCTATTCATAATTACTAACTGTAACATCTTTGCCCTCATCTAGAGTAATTCTATTACTGCAACTTACTTTTAGGTCCTCTTGCCTTACATTAAGTAGGCTCGCCAATTAGCTTTATATTTATGATGTAAATATACTATATGTATCAAACATTTGAGCAGTTGTATTTACCAAACCATTGCTCTAATACCACTAAACATGTCACACCCTACCCCTTCGTAAGATGTAACAAGATCCCGCAGTATACCTAATGAATTACCGTACTTTACTTACCGATAACTCATTAAATATTCTACAAGAGATTTTAAAACAATTTTCGTTCATTTTAAAAGTGGTGGATAAAGTTTTAACAAATATTAAAAACCTTTATTTGACACTAAGTCATAAATTAAATTTTTGGATATTTAAAATCTCCGTAATTTTTATAAAAATTTCGGCAGAGTGCCATCTATATTTTTGAGAAGACAGTTCTTCAAAACCTACAAAGAAACACACTTCCAATATTTTTGCTCAACCATAACTCCATTTCAAATCATTTCTCAACACAATTCAATCTCAAAAATGTATAAATCATTTGTATCAACTATCTTAATTCATTTTCAACCCAAACTCGTCATAAAGGAAACCATAAATAAATTCAAATTCAAGAAGAAATTAAATAGTACATTCATTAAAGCACTAAAATTAATATTACAAATAATTTTCATTTCAATTACACACTACAATAACATTACAAAAGTTTTTGTATAACTACTCAATTAATTTATATACATATAATTATATGCATACAACAAAATCTATATACAAAGGTATACTTATGATATACTTGGAGCTAGTCCCAATGTGTCTTCAAGGAAGCTTACTCAACTGCTCTATGCTCTTTTCATCTCATGACAAGATGTAAAGCTATCGAGTAGTGAACTCAATGGTACACAACTATAATTTAAAATGTAATACAATATACATTGACAAAATTATATTAATTAATTTGGAAGTCTCAAATTCAACAAAATTCTAAAAGTCAAAATCTTCATGCCAATAATATAAATCATTTGTTAAAATGACTTTGAGCAAGAAATTCAATTTATCAAATCACAACTGGACATTTAAAGTAATTCTAGCAATTATGGAAATAAAGATTAATTCCAATAAAATCAATTATGCTTAAATCCCATTTGAAATCGAAATTCTTTACTATTCAAAAACCATTCTTTTTCTCACTAACTATGCAAGACTAATTCGCAAGGGCCATCTTCGGGACGATTCTAACTCCCTATGGTAGGGGAGGTCGAACCAGTACAAGAATTAATGCTCAAACACTCAAGTGAAGAAGGTAGCCCTTCAGTTGTCAATTTTACAAGCTTTGGACATTCCTTGTTAGAGAGGAGTTTGAGAGAGCTCAAACTTCGCAATGGTCTTTTGTCTTATGACAAAGACATTAGTTCCTTGCAATTATGGATGTACAAAGCCTTGAGCTCAGGAAGATGAGGCCTTTTGGGAAATGATACCAGATTTTCTATGTTGGAGATGATGAGGGAGTAAAGAGAGCTGGTATTGGGTACTGCCCTTAATAATGTTCCATCACTATATGAATCTAATGCTAAACATTGAAGATGTTGTGTGCTCTATTGATGGGAGGGTAGTCAACAATTCACAATTGCTATCTCCAGTTTTTGTGGGGAAAAATTTTGGGGTAGTCCTTTTAGCTTGGGGTAGTTTACTTTTTTTAATTCTACTAATTTTGAGAGAGAAAATTTTTCCCCTTCAAATATTGTTACTTCATTCCGCCTTCCGTGCTAGGATTATCAATAAGCACCAAGGACTCAGAGATGGAGTTACAGAAGCACCTTTAATGCATTACACTTTTAATCATCGAATTTCTAGCTTATCAAAGATATCGTGCTACTTTTTAGCTTGGGATACCACAAATCTTTAGCCTAAGTAGGGAAGGATATTGCATGTTTGGCCATGCCTCCAACTCCTGCAATCCTTTGACGTTGCGTGCCTCCAGATGGGGTAACTGCCTAAGAGTGAGAGTTATGGATTTTGTGCAATGTTTTAATGCTGCAGTGACCAAATTCGGGCGCCCATCTCTCATCCAAGTTGGGAATCTAGTGCCCTTGTAGTTCCAAAGTTGGAGCTCCTTGATATTCGAGTGAGGTAGCAAGGCTTCAAGGATCCTTTCTTCAGCTGCTTCATCATATGAATTGAAGTCTCCGTTGCTCCATTCAAATATCAATTTCTGAAGGCTCTCCTTCTCACTCGCTTTAGCCTCCTTTGCATTAATCGCATTTTCAAGCATTGAAATATGCAATGTTCCTCTGAGATATGCCATGTCCTTTAACTCTTCAATTCCATATCCAGTCTTACAGCCAATTTACAAGTATGGTTAGACTGGTCAAAAGCGGAATATTAAATATGAACCCATAGTCCCTTGCCCATTGTTGTTGACTGACAATCCTTTTTGGAGTCCGCATTATCCGAGCCATTATTTTATCTAACACATAAACAAAAACGAATGGGCATATAAATAAATTTGAAACAATTTATTACAAATATCTTACAATCAGTAAAATGAAAGCATTAATCCCTGTTACATTTACATGCATAAAATGAAAACTTTGACATAAAATTACTTTGAGAATAAGAAAAATACAATTGGATGGTTTGTTTAATACATTACTATTTTAAAAGAGTAACATAATTAACTAATGGTGTTTTTTCGCACTAGACAATTATTTTTTTTGTGTCCTTGTTCACGACAGAGCGAACAATGGATATTAGATGTCTCCCAAACTTTTCTATTCACACTCCAATCCATTTCATTCTTCATTCTTGAGGATTTTGGTTTTCCTTTAAACCTTTTCCATGTCGTTCGCACAAGAATTGGATCATTGTCTATTGGCCAATCATCATGATGTCCAAGTGCATGAAACTGCCACTCATAGCACTTAAGTGTTTGCTCTGAAGGAACGGAAGCGTGAAAAACACAAGTTTATACCATTGAATTCAAAAATTTTCACCTAGGGTCACATGCATCATGCAAGATTTATTTTTATCTATTTGATTTCAATGATAAACAACATATTAAAACTCTTTTAATATGTTTTTGGATCTGTATTTGCTATTTAAGATTTTAAAATTAATCGATTAATTTTAGAACCTTAGATTAAATCAAGAACGATTACACTAACCTCTTGATGCAATCGCAATGTCCGCGCTTTGAGATTCGCCTTCGTGACACCGATGTTGTCCCTCTAGCTTGTCCACACTAAGAACACCTATGGAAGCCCTTGAACAGCTTCTAAAGCTTTTTCTATTAATTAGAAATTCAAGTTCTACCTTTTAAGAGATTAGAGATAAACAGACACTAGAAACAATTTCTAGTGTTCTTAATTCAAGAGATTGATGGCTAATCTCTTTGAATTGATGAGAGATAAAGAAGAATAGATGAAGAGCCTCAAAATGGCGTGACAAAGGAGAGGAGTGGCTGCTAGTTGTTTTTCTTTTTATAACAACACTTAAATAGCTAGGTTAACACATTAAACCCTTGCCACATGTCACCCTTTGATTAGCTCTAGGTTTAAGTGACCCAATCACATTGTGCCAAGTGTCAAACCTATATTTAATCTTGATTTTAATCATCTCACATGATTAAAAAACATTTGGCAAGCTTATGTGTAATCCCATGTGTCACCATCTCATGGTGCCACGTGTCACACTGTGAAATGACCAAAATGCCCCTGTGTCTTAATTTTAAGTTCTTAACCCAAAATAATTATTTTTCTTCTTCTAATTAATTTATATCAAATATAAATTAATTAATTAATCTCTATTAATTAATTTCTCATTAATTAAAATCATATTTAAACACTTTAAATATAAATTTAATTTATACTACACATCCAATAATCTAGATTTGGTTTCAAGTCATGCTAGGACTTTGCAATCTAATTGCAAACCAAACCTATTTAATTAATCAATTAAACTCTTTAATTAATTAATTAAATCATATTTAATTAGGTGATAACTTGTGTATGTGTGTGACTTACTAGGCTCATCACTAATTGGCAATGAGACATGATATCAACTCTTAATATCATCAAAACTCTTTCTTACCATAAATGATTTCTCTAAATCATTTTATGAACCTCATAGACCATGGTTAACACCTAGCATAGCATGCCATGGCCACCCAATTAGTAATAAGATTTACCTTAAATGAACCTATAATCATATGTTACCATGCACTAGAATCTCTCACAAAATCCCAACTCAAGCCGAGTCATGGTTTATGTCAAACTACATTTGATATGAATATTATGTTCTCTTTTAATTCCAGTTCTTGATTAAAAAGATTTTTCTCATCATAAACTCTTTTCTGAATAAATCTATCTGTCTTGGCCAGGAACTTGAAACATCAAGAACAATTAAATGAACATAGGATTTTATCTCTATTTACTTAGAGGAACAGATTCCATCTTGATTAACACCTGCCTCCATATATAACTAGTAGGAGCCAACACATGCCCATATACCCATACACAAGACAAGTATGAAAGCAGATCAAACTCAAACTACCTATATACAAGATAACTGTGCTATCTCAGTCTAAAGATTATATGCATCGATATGATTTATGACAAAACATTGACAAGAGTAAACTCCATGTGCTTGTCATAAGTGTCACCGTTCGCCTACTTATCATTTATAAGTGCCTATCATGTTTGTTATATGGCATGAGACTCACCATTCCATCTTATTTATATCTCATATAAATAACTTGGGAACAAACATGAATACAATCTTTCTGGATAAGTCATGTCCTTATTATGAAGTATCCTCGATTGTGAACCTATTTATGATACTTTGTGCTAGAAATATTGTCACTCATATTCTTAATAACTTAAGAATAATATTTCTAACAAAATATCAATGGACCTTTTCTATTACACATAAATATATTATGTAAACAGAAAAGTGGAAATGCCTTTATTAATAAAAATATGTACAAGATACATACTAAATGATATGCTCTAGGGCATACTACTAACATGCTCCAACATATAATAATTTGAAACATATTGCTCATAATTAATTGATTTTGATTGGCATGCTGCTATGACATGGGAACATGGAATGCGTATCTCTTGAAACTTCCCACACGTGCATGTCCTTTCATGAAGTCTGATAATATGCTTCTTCCCAGATGTACCCTTCCAAACTTCAAATTCACCACAATCACGATTAAACAACCTAACATTAAGTGAGTTTGCTTCATTTAAATTTTCACCTAAAATTTGATGACATGCTGGGGTTAAGTTGAAGCCCTGTAGCAGCTGTTCATGAAATGTCATGCGGCGCGTATCAAAATGTTCAACACACTAGAAAAATATTTTCTCTGCCATTGCAGTTATTGGTAATGCACGAATCTCCTTCAGCGTTCCATTAACTGACTCAATGGTATTGGTTGTCATGCTGCCATACCTTTTCCCTCCATCATGAGAACATGTCCATTTTTCCAAAGATATCTTTTTGGCCCATTCAAACGTGTCTGGATGCTCAATCTTGATTGTGTTCATGGCCTCATAATTTTTTTTTTCTGAATTTGGTGAGCTGTTACAAAATAAATGTAACATGTAATTACTTTGTGACATTGAAACTTCAATTAACATTACCATATAAATACTAATCTTCTAAAAACTAACCTGCCTTTCGAAGAGCTTCTTTCATGTTAGTATTTTTGAACTTCGTGTTATAATTGCTAAATATGTGTCTTAAACAATATCGATGATGTCCATCAGGAGGCCACCACCAATCTTGCTGCATTGCCTTTTTAATGCCAATATGCCTATTTGATATAACACAAATATCAAAACGATTAGTCAAAAACACCCGTAAACAAGACATGAACCAATCCTAATTCCTTGTGTTTTCACAATCAACTGTTGCCCAAGCAATGGAAAAAATATGGTTATTGCCATCCAATGCTGTAGCACAAAATAAACACCCTTTGTACTTTCCATATAAAAAAGTTGAGTCTATGAAAATAACAGGGTGACAGTGCTTGAAACCTTCAATTGTTTATTTCAATGCCCAAAAAATTCTGTTTAAAACCCGATAATCGGGTTGTAATTTATTATTAACAAATAGAGGGTCATCTTCAATTAAAAACGCAGAATCAAGGTTGTGTTTGCACAAAGCAAGCATGAATTGCCGCAATCTTGTAAAAAATTCCTCCCAACCACCAAAGATCTTCACAATTGCATCGTGTCTAGCCTTCCATCTCTTCCGATAACTCGGCATATATCCAACCTTATCTTTGATTTCTGCTTGCAACGCAGATATCTTCACATTTGGTTTTTCTCGTGCAATTGCAAGGATGAATTTAGATATAAATCTGCTATCCAATTGCTTATGGTCTTGTGAGATTGATGATTAACACATGTATGGGGTCCGTTATATCGAGTAACTTTCCATATATCAGATCCTTCCTAACGAGACGCACGCATTCTCCACTTACAATTGCTCTTTCTATCTTTGCACCTGATAGCATATGTTCTGCTCTTTGTCTCTTCATAACAAAACTCATTGTGCCTAAGTAAATGATATTCTTTGGCAGCTTTTTGGACAGCTTCTCTAGAAGGGAATATCATTCCAACTTCAAACTCATTCGACGGATCCCACATTGAACAACATTGTGGTTTTGACCATGGATCAACTATTTACATACATTAAAAAAAATGGAATTGACATTTTCTGATTAAAAAAAAAAGTATTATTTTAATAAAGCATGACAATAGCTATAAATTAAAATTTACATACATTATTATAAAAAACATTTATTTTCTATTAAATTAAATTAAATTAAATATTTATATAAATGGGTTCAGGTGTCAGATACCAACCCAATAAAATCCGAACACTAATGCAATCCATTAATAATATTAATTTAACTAAGTCGAACTCGTCCCAAATCCCATCCTATTATGATTTGGTCTTATACACAACCCGCTAAAGTTTCAGCCCATTGCCATCTATAAGGATGACAAAGGATTTTCATTGGAATTTTTATAAAGAAGAATTGCTACAACTACTTCCATAGGGATGGTTGGGTTGAGCAATTCTAATTAAATATTCAAAAAAATAAACATTGTATTTTTTTTATTCATTACATTAAACTATTGTATTTTTTTTAAATTAAAAATTACCGGACATATAATTACTATAATTTTAATTTTTAGGCAGGACTTTGGTTTGAATTTTCTATGAATTTTTTGAGAAAGTTAAACTATTATTTTTGGTTTATGTAAATTTTTTTAATTACGATATGTAACTATTTTATTTAATAAAATTAAAATTATGTATAATTACTATATATTTTTTATATTTCAATTTTTTTATCATCTATTGAATATTTTCCTAATTGTATAATTTATATTATATTTTCTTATAATTTATGTAAATTTTTTAAATCACAATATTCAATTAGTTTTTTTAAAAATAAAAATTACCTATAATTACTATACTTTTATTTTCGTGCATTATTTATATTTCAAAATTTTTATTTTATTCTTATATATTTTCTTAATTGTATAACTTATATTACATTTTCCTACATTTAAATAATGTAATATATTATTAACTCATTTTTCTATGAAATTTTTTATGATCTTAAAATAATAATTTAGGTTTTTATAAATTTTAGCTTTATGCAAACTTTTTATTAAACATATCAAAATGTTATATTTTAATATGAAAAAATAAAATTTAATAAACTATGCACTTAATCTTCGAACAAAATCTATGATTTTTCTAATTTTTTATTTTTTAAACATTTGATGTTTCATCAACAACATTTTAAAATATTTTGTTAATAATACACGTTATGTTAATAATATTATTTTCTAATTTTGTTATGTACCTGTTAACTTTATTTCTCTCTTACACTCTTTACAATTACAATGTCAAATTAAATTTCTAAAATAATCTATATATTATTTTCAGGTTAGCTATAACCTACTCAAGTATTCAAATAATTAAATAACATATAACACTAAAAATTCATATAAAACTATATCCCTAAATATTAATAATATCACAAAAACCTACTTCATATCATAACACATGCATGCATGCATACTTACAAAAATAATTTTATCAACTTTCTCTAATAATAAAAACATTTAACACTCAAATATTTTAATATGTTACAAGTAAATAGGTGATCTAACTAACAAAATACATATCTTAAATTTTTAAGAATAAAAAATCGGCACAAACAATTTTTCCAAACTTCACTGTGCTATTCAAACTAAGAACCACCTAAATCTTTTTTCCTTCTACAACTGCAGCTCCTCTTGTTGTTGCTGGTCTACCAAGCAGAAACTGTCCCTCAGCTCCACTAATTTTACACCAACAAAAGAGAAAATGAGAAGAAGAGATCGATGATCAACACTGAAGAAGAAGAGAGATATGAGTTCGCCGTGTGCAAAGGGATAAACGAGGGTGTGTATATAGAACTCAACGCCAATAATATTAGTGTCCCACGCCCCGCCCTCTCTGCAAAGATTCGTGTGGAGTGACTTGAGCTCGCGCCATTGATAATGGCATTCCAACACCTGCACGCCATTTATAATGGCGTCCCAACAGCGTCCCATGGACTGTCCCATCCCTCTCTGTAAGATTCGCTATGTGGAGTGACTTGAGCTCTGCACGCCATTTATAATGGCGTCCGCTTCGCTTGATGTGATTACCTGCAGAGATTCTGTCGCCGACTTCGACGCTTGTATGAATAGCATCCCACCTCGTGACGTTGGTTTGAATGGCGTCCTGACTTTGGACGCTATTTTGAATGGTGTCCCGTCTGTCCAGCCATCCACGTCACCACTTCTCACCCCGTTTCAGTAAATTCTGTAATCTATAGCCTATCTTGATAAAATTTATGCCTTCACTATCCTAGTGCTAAATTCTCCCATTATATATATATTTTTTGAAAGATGAAAAAGAAAAGTGAAAAAGACAAGAAAATTATAAAAAAGTTAATAATAAAATAATAGGCTTTGATATATATTATATTAACCACAATTAAATATTCTCTTAATGGAATTAACATATCACAGTACTGTAATATTGGTGGTGCAGAAAAGATAAGGGACCACAGTAATGGAAACATCGCTGTTGACTCATACCATAGATACAAGGTATATATTTATTTGACTTTAAATTAAAATTTTATAATTATGAAAACAACAACCACTAAGGCTTTAGGATATGTTCCTCTTTTTAAGTTGTGCACTAGCTACTTGCCACTTTTCTAAAAGTAATTGATTTTGTGTTCAGGAAGATGTGGCTATAATGAAGGGCCTAGGTTTTGATGCTTACAGATTTTCCATTTCATGGTCTAGACTGTTTCCGCGTAAGTATTCATCATTCTAGCTTTAGAGAGAGAGCTAGTGTCCTTATTCTTTCTAAAGATTCTCACCTTCCATTAATTTTAATGAAATTTTCCATTTCATGGTCTCTCTCTCTCTCTCTCTCTCTCTTTAAATTCTACATATTAATTTTAGGTGGCCATCTTAGTGGAGGCATAAATACAAAAGGAATTCATTACTACAACAATCTCATCAATGAACTCTTAGCTAATGGTCAGTTTCTATCCCTTTCTCCCTACCGTCTTTTCTTTATGTTTTCCCTCTCATTTAGGACATTTTTTGTGCACATCCATATAGACTATAGAGTAGTTGGCGGGTAACATTCTATACAATAGATATTAATACATATAATAATAGACCTTGATGTAACATTAATTATTTATTACTATATCATGAAGGAATCCAACCTTTTGTGACGTTATTCCACTGGGATCTTCCTCAAGCTCTTGAAGATGAATATGGTGGTCTTTTAAGCTCCAAAATTGTGTAAGTAACTGATGGGAAATCATATGCATTCAACATATATATCCTTAATTAATTAATTGTTCAATTATTCCATGTATAGGGATGATTTTCGTGATTATGCGGAGTTATGCTTTAAAACCTTTGGTGATAGAGAGAAGCGCTGGATAACTTTGAATGAGCCATTAACTGTTGCTGATGATGCTTATGCAACTGGTAAAAAAGCACCTGGGAGATGTTCCGACTGGCTCCCTTATAACGGCAATGGTGGCGATTCAAGTACTGAGCCATATATAGTAGCTCATCATCAACTTCTTGCTCATGCAGCTGCAGTTCAAGTGTACAAGGACAAGTACCAGGTTCATTTAATCATGCATTTTCTTTTCTTTATTCCCTATTTATTAGAATTTTTTCATTATTTCTTGTTATTTTCTTTTCTTTATGCATGTAGATGTCTCAAATGGGTCAAATAAGAATTACTCTAAATTGTCGATGGATTTTACCCTTGACTAACTCAAGTAGAGACTTTAGTGCAGCATCCCGAGCCATTTCTTTCCAATATGATTGGTATATATAAATTTTGCGTTCCTTTTTTCAGTACTTACAGTCAGGAGTATGCTCGAACTAGATTACTGGCATCGAAATTAAATCCCCTTCTTCTAAATGTATGAATTTTGAAGGTTTATGGAACCACTGAAGTCTGGTACGTATCCAGCTGATATGGTTGCTCATGTGGGGAAACGATTGCCTAAATTTTCTAAGGAGGAATCGTTAATGGTGAAAGGATCTTTTGATTTCATTGGACTAAACTATTATACTTCAAAATATGGTTTTGATGTTCCTTGCAAAACTGAATACTTAAGCTACACCACTGACTCTTGTGCTCAGTCTACAGGTAAGAAACTCCTTCATTCACGTTTTTATATTTCTTTCCATTGTTAACAAATTTTCTGCCTTGTTCATTTCTGATACAAAGTAATTTGATGCATCAGCCCAGCGAAATGGGATTCCCATTGGTCCTGCGGTATGATTTAATGCACATATAAAACATTACAGCATGTAGATTCAAGTTGTATATTTCATGGGTTGCGGTTTCTCATACTATAAATGAATTTGCAGACAGGATCAGATTGGCCTTATGTGTATCCAAGAGGAATTCAAGATAATTTGCTCTACACCAAGAACAAGTTTAATGATCCAATAATTTACATTACTGAGAATGTTACGATATCAAGATCAATCAGCTACAATAATAGGATCTTTATTATTATCATCATTATTATTTGTTTAATTTAGCTTTGATTGCAATTGAAGTTTCTTGAATTTGAAACTTCATGATTCTCGAGACGACTTTGGTACCATTAAGTTATATGAAATGCTTATTTTAAGAGGACAAATGTGTTTTTGCTTTTAGACTCACAAGTTATAATTTATAATTCTTTTTTTCAGGAGTTAGTGAGCTTGATACTGATTGGATAATTGTAGAGGATGACTATAGAATCTGTTACTTCAATGATCATCTTTCATTCGTCCAGAAAGCAATTAAGTGAGTGATACACAATTTTATTTATTTATTTTTTTCCCAATGACATAAATGTATAATTGGTGTAATGACTCATGAGGATAAAATTAATGATTTGAACAGGAGTGGCGTGAAAATAAAGGGATACTTTGGATGTTGAATACCATACCAAACTTGAGCAATGATCAATATCATCTTCTTTATGACAGCAAATTCTACCACATTTACTAAGCTTCTTCAAAGCATCTCCAAAAAAATTCAAAAGCCATAAAAGCAAGCTTCTCCATTTCCCTCCAACACTTTCCATTTCAAATAAAGATCAAGGTAATCAAGTTGTAGTTCCCATAGGTTATTGTTCAACGCTTTTCGCAGACAAATCACTGCACAATAGCTTGGGCCCGACCAAGAGATCCTTCCTCTCAATCCCTGAATGTATGGTTGCCTTGAGCGCATGTCTGACGTCTTCTTGGACTCCACTGTATCTCTATGCCTTTAACCAGCCTGACTGAATCTTTAGCTTTAGAACCAGACTTCCAAATACCCAAACCAATAGTGGGGATGGTGTGGCCACTCAATAGCCCAAATGAATCAATCTTTTGACCAGAGCATGATTAACCTTTTAATATATATCTATCTACACACACACACACACACACTTTGTTCTATCCTATTTTTCTCACAAAAAAAGAGCATGATTAATTTAAGTTTAAATAAGGATTACTCCCTCTTTAGCTTATCAAGAGAACATAATAGCTTCCCTTTCTATTTCGAGAGAAATGTCAAGTGTGGGTAGGACAGATGTTCCAAACGCAATAAAGTTTAGCATTTTTTTTTTTTTTTCAATAGGCCTATTTTATTGGTTTTCACCTTTAAATTCTTATCATATTTTCCTTGTTTTGATACTTTCTTTCCTTTACAGTAGAAACCCAATATCGTAAACATCAAATAAATTACACGAATTAATTAGAGAAAGAAGATAACCCAACAAACGCGATATTTAATTACAGCAAACATGAAACCCAGGAAACACATCAAACATGATCAGAGTTTTCTCATTCTAAGTTTGATAAGACCAAAGACAAAAATTACCCAGTAGAAACCCATTAAACATGATTGAAGTTTTCTCATTTTACACAAACTCAGTGACATGAAATTTTAAAATACCCAACAAGAAAAATCCTTCTAACAAATCCTCAATATTAAACAATGGAGAATGGAATCAAAGTATTATTCCTAAAATATTTACCTATTGAGTGCTGAATTGAAAACCAAGGAACTTGAGAACGATGGTTGGGCTCATGCACGATCGGGAACGGTGACTTGTGATGGCAACAGCACTAGTGAGGTCGTCAGATATGGCAAGAGGCAACAGCTCCTTACTGCCGAGAAGGAGAGGAAGATGTGTGTTGAGGGGAATAAAATAAAATGTAGCCGTGAAGATTTGTGATTTTAAGTTTTAAAATCCTAAGTTTCCGATATGTTTCCAATGAATTGATCCGTTGGAAATTCCGTCGATTAATCCGTTGGAAATTCCATCGATTAATCTGTTGCTATTCCTATGAATTGATACCCGTCACTAAACCGTTTGCAAGTTTATTGCTGATTGAAATTTTTTCTAATGGATTAAATCCGTCACAAATTCCATCTCTGAAAGCCACTATTTTTTTTGTAGTGTTGGATGAACACTTTGCCTCTTGGGGCACTTTGGAACCATCAAAACTTGAACTTGAAGGTGATTGACTCCTGGAGCTTCTATGAATTATGGTTATAAAGAGGATTTGAGGGTTTTGAGCCCTTACTGAGGAACTCGGCTAGGAATTTATAAGATCTGTTCTTGGAACTTTGAAGATCTTCTAATGATCTTCTAGAAAATAAATTTGAATAGCTTGAACACTTCCTACAAGGACTGAGAGCAATTATTCCAATTCTCAAAGGCTTATCTCCTAAAGTCTATAAATTTGTAAGTTTTAATCAAATTTTAATCAACCTAGATCAATTTTAAGATCTTATACTTATAACTAATTTCTGATTGACTTAGGGCTATTATGATCATTGAAATAAAAACTGAAAAATTAAAACTATTATAAATCAACCAATGAGTTTTAATTTAATAATATTAGAGTCATTTTTAAAACTATCAGATTTCGAGATTTAATTCAAAGGAAGCCAATTGTACTAAAAAAAATTAAATTAAATTTTTAAAAAATATCATAACAGAATTAATAATGGATAATTCATATATGCTTATTGAAAACTAATAATATATCACTCATGTTTTTAGCAAATTATATTATATGTTGAATATATATCAAACTAAACAAAATAAAAAAATGTATAAAATTATATGATCATGATAGTTTGTAATGAATTTTTGATAATTCATATATGCTTATTGAGAACTAATAAAACTATCATACTGTATAAAAGTTTGTGTTTTGTTTATAATTTTCTTTCAATCATTTTCAATTTTATGCGTATTTCTTCGACAAATTAGTTATTTTTTTATTTACTTTAAAATTTGATATTTAATTTACATGTATTGCCTTATTTGAATTATATTCATATTGAACATAAAATTATATAACCAAAAAGATAACTAATATATACAATTTAAAATTATGCATATTTTATATAACAAACTTTAAAGCAATTGATTAAAATGAAGAGAATATTCTTTATTTTACATGTGAACAAAAATGTGAGGGTAGAATAAGAGTTAATTTTACCCATAATCCCTCAATTTAGCTAGTTGTATTAATAAAATCCCTTAACTTTATTATATCATAAAAATTTTTAAATTTAATTTAAATATCATTAAAATCCCTGCAACCTGCTATTATAGGTTTTCATATTAACTTATTATCAAATTTCACTTATTGTTTCTCAACTTTGATAAATATATCAGACACATTCCTCATCTTTAATTTATCTCACAAAAATTTTTAAACTTTAATTTAATATATAAATAACTTTAATTTAAAATGTACTAAACAATAGTTATGATTGAATATATTATTTTGCTAATTTAATAAATAAAGATAAAAACTATATATAATAATGATCTATATAAAAAAAATTAAATTATTAATACTTAATTAAGGTTTACACATCTCAAATCAAAGTAAAATAATTATGTGCTATTAATTTTTTTTTCTTACATTAAAATAAATCAAAGGAATTAAGATAAATTAGACATTAATTTTTTAGATATTAACTTAAAATCGAATTAAAAATAATATATGTTAAAATAATATTTTATATGATAAATTAAATAATTAATTAGTTGTAAATATTTATAAAAATATTAAACTATTTCTAAAAATCTGATTTATTTTAAATAAATCAAAAATAAGTGAAGATTAAAATTTTAAATTGACTATTAAGTTAAGGGATATCTATGATAAACTTATTTAAGTTAAGAGGCAATTAGTGAAATTTAACCATAAATTTACCTGGAAACCTGTAATAATAAGTAAGTCACAGAGATTTTAGTGATACTCGAATTGAAGTTTATAGATTTTTATAATACAAATTGAAGTTGAGGAACGATACTAATATAATCACCTAAATTGAGGGATAACGAGTGAAAGTAACTCCACATAATAAAAAGGAACTTCAGGAAGTCGAAACTAACAAGGAGCCATAGTATTATCTCAAATTCCAAAGGCAGAAAAAACTTCTAAGTTTCAAGGTCTGGGTCAATTGAATCACAAACCTAAGTACCTGGTTGAAGGATATTGCATGTGCTCTAGCGGCTTTAATAACGATGCTCTCAATAGCCATTGATCCTTCCATATTCAAATAGAGGCAAACATAATCCATGTTTGAGAACCTTAGGCCATCAATGAATCCGTACACAAAAGTTAAAGGATAAATTTAAAGTTGAAAGGTCTCAAATTTGAATTTCAGTTAGAGTCGGTCAATTATATAATATATATAGCTGAGGCTAAATTAAAAATCCCTCCGACGTATGGAGCAGTTGGTTGTTCTCATTTTAAACATTTGACCAACGGCAATCCCAACTGAAGTTGTAAGAGGAACAAAAAAAAAAAAAAAGTGGCATAATGGTTAGAACTCTTCCCTTAATTAATTTTGTCTGTTAACATCTAAATAAAAAAATTCTGTAAAATAATGAAATTTAAATTTTATCAATTAAAAATATATGGTTATATGGTTTGATAGATGTGGATATGTTAACTTAAAATACAAGATAGAAATTTAAACTAATACCTGTCAATTAATTTTATATATTAATATCAACTGCTATCTTCCATTAACAATCCAAATATTGTAATTTGTCTTTTATACGTAGAAAGAGATTAAATTTAAGGATAATTAAACTTAGAGGAACTAAATCATCCCATGTCTTCCCCAAACATAAATAGAAAAATAGCTAATTGATGAGCAATCTGACTGCAAATTTATAATGAACAAGCCCATAAACAATTCCAACTACCTCATCAAAAAATGTCAACAACTAACTAGTTTTATTATATAATAAAAAATGTGAAACTCCAATAAATTAATTAAGTGGAAAAATAAATTATGAATTGTACAAAATGTCTGTTGCTAAAGACATAGAGCTGCGGTACTAAGATATTAAATTCATCCTCCAAATCCCATACCCTCAAATAACTGATGATGAAAGGCGAGGGCAGCTACTAAAGGCCTTATTGTTTTAGGATTTTCATAAGCACCTAAAGAGATTCCTATTTTCACTGAATGGACCACAATACCCAACTCCAATACCTGCAGAAAGTTTAAAAATGAATAAAAGTAAGAATAATAAAATAAAAAAAAAAAACATTATGATCAATTACGCAAGCTGTTTTCTATATACATTTTTGGTCCTTTCCAAATAAAATAATAAAATAAAACATATCATGATCAATGAAAATATGGAAAACGGCAAGTGACTTTACCTTGACTTACCCTTTATGAATTGGATAAATTTTGATTAAACATGATACATCGTAAAACAATCACATATAATAAATACCCTTGTATTTAGGAATATACTTTTTAAAAAATATCCTCTAAAATATGTTAAGGAATATGCTTCTATTACTTTTCCTAAGTAAGAATGGAAAAGATTTCTTCCTCTCAAACCATCTCCCTCTCTTCTCTCTTTTCCTTGCTGCTCTTCCTTAATATTCTCTTTTTTTCTATCTACACTCTTTTTCTCTACCATATCTTTACCATACTATTACCCTCTAATTTGAGCGCTGGGTCTTTATGGGGGATCTCCTTAGCGGACCCCTAACTATTTTTTCTTCTCTTGCCAGTTTTTTAAAGTTAAGGTGATGAAAGTGGGACCATATAATGAAACAACAGACCTAGGCTTCATCAAAATAGAATTGATTTTGAAGAACTTTTGCCTCTTAGGGAAACCTGGAACCATCGAAACTTGAAGGTTAATTGACTACCAGGAGGATTTCAGGTGCTGAGCACTTACCGAGGAACTCGGCTAGGAATTTGAGCAAGATTTGCTGGAACTTTAAAGATATATGAATGATCGGCCAAATACAATCAGCCATATAAACGAAAATTCCAGATGAGGTGCATGACCTAGCTAACTTTTTTAATTGGGAATTATTCATGAAGATTATATACATTTTCTATCTCAAGATGGTGAGGCTGGCTGCATCATTGTACCAGGTATGTAAGAATATCAGATAAAAGGGGCTACAAGAAGTGCTTAACTTTATCTTCAAATAGCACCGGGCCACAAGATAACCTGAGTTCACTTCTTGGAATAAAACCATATACAGAATAAATAATCTTCCGGAAGTCGAAAACTAACAAGGAGCGAGAGAATTATCTCAACTTCCAAAGGCATAAAAACACTTATAGTCTCCACGCCATTGTTTCAAGTCTGGTCTATTAAATAGCAACATGATCTAACCAATGAGCAATCAGATAGCAAATTTATAATGAAACAAATTTATAAGCAATTTCAACCATCTAATATCTCATACATTTATATATATATATGCCAAACTCCAATAAATTAATTAAGCGAATAATAAATTCTGAAGATTGTATAAAATGCTCGTTACAGAGTCTTAGGGCTGAGTTATTAAGATATTACGATATGCATAACTTTTTTTCTTTTCTTTTACATATACAGAAAAAGTTTAAGCCCATTTGGCCAAGAGAGACATCAAGCCTGCACCAAGCAGAAGAAAAAGATTAACTCCGAGTTGGAGTTTTCCATTGCCCTGTACTTTAGGATTCATAAAATCAGCGGCAAGAAGATCCACCAATGCCATGTAAATTAAAATTCCGGCCGAAGCTGAATTAAAAATCCCTTCAACAATGAGAGCAGTTGGACTATTCTCATTATACACATTTGATATCCCAATTCCGATTGCAATACCAACTGGGGTTGTAAGAGAGAAGAAAAGTGACATAGAGGCAACAACTCTTCCCTTGAATTTTGCCTGCCAACATCCAAATGCAAAATTCTATCAAATAATGAAATTTAAGTTCTATCAATTAAAAATATGGGGTTCTATAGTTTGATAGATGTGGATATTTTGACTTAAAATACGAGATAGAAATTTAAACTAATACTTGTTAATTAATTTTATATATTAATATCAATTGCTATCTTCCATTTGAAATCTAAATAATGTAATTTGTCTTTTATATGCATAGAGATTAAAAGCTTTCTTTAAAGAATAGAATAATGTGATTGCAAATTTATATGCAATTCCAACTAACTAATATGTAACGTCAACAGCCAAGTACTTTTTCCTCCAAAAAAAAAAAAAAAAAAACTAGTTTTATTCTATAATCAGAAAATTTGTAACTCACTTGGATTGGGATTAGGAAAATTAAATTATAAAAATGCCAAAACTCCAATAAATTAATTAAGTGGATAATAAATTCTGAATTTCACAAAATGTTTTTGCAAAACTTATTGAGTTGAGATATTAAGATATTACCTGAGCAATGCATCCTCCAAGTCCCATACCCTCAAAGAACTGATGAAAGGTGAGGGCAGCTATTAGAGGCCTTATTGTTTTTGGACTTTCAGAAGCACCTAAAGATATTCCTATTATCACAGAATGGACCACAATACCCAACTCCAAAACCTGCAGAAAATTAAATAATAATAATAATAATAATAATAATAAAGTAAAATATCATGATCAATTGGGCTGTTTTCTTCCCTTTACTTATATTTTTTGTCATTGTAAAACTGAACTTTTAAATTTTTTTATGGTAGCATTATTTTGTTTGCATATTGCAAATTTTAATACAAAAAGGCTACCTTTATCAACAAAACTCTCTTACAATAGAGTTTAACCAATATGAATTGTTTAGTTGTTCTTGCCTAGAGCCTATGACACCAAGGCATAAGAGAAAAATAGGGTTGAATTAAAACAAACAGATTGAAAGAAAAAAAACAGACCACGAGTGTAGCTAATCAAATTGATTAGGTAATGTAATGTATTACCATTCTATAAAAACAAACATAAAAGAAATTCAATCAAGAGAATTATTCACTCATTCAAATCAAAATCACCTGTGAAATAACTCGATGGCGAAGAAGCTCAGATGAAGCAGAATTCTCAATCAAAACTGAACCATGTGAATGACCATGAGTTGCATGA